>NC_079155.1:8489621-8792651 GCF_947563725.1 Argiope bruennichi
TTTATCAAACTGATTCATTAAAGAAATGTGTGGAATTCTTGACTTGTAATATGCATTTCTTTTATCGTTTCAATTACTGAAGCTAAATTTTTAAGAATGCAATTACTGATGTAACAGATTACTTTTGAAAAAAAAATGTAAGAGACGTAATATTAATTACTCCAATATCTGCACTGGTTAAAGAACTTCAATATGTTTATTTCAATTTTCATTTCATGAAACATATAGGTTGCAATTATATGAGATTAAACTCCCTACCGAAACAATTTGTGCACTAAAAAAAATTCTAAAGCAAAGAAACTTAAAAAAAAACATCTGTTCTCCTATTTAATTTATTTTAATTGATATCCAAATGTATTTTGTAGTACTTTGTTAGCAAACTGCAAAATTTTTAATAGTATTTAATAAAATGCATGTATGGAGGTTTAATAAAAGAGTCTTTTCAAAACTCCTTTTTGTTGGTACAGTAAAAAACAGATTTTTCTTATTTTTTTTTATTCTGCATTCACTAATTATAAGTTCAAAATTTCTTTAATTCACAACCACTGGTAAACAATCAAAATTAAAGTATCAACTAATATTTACATTCTTAATATTTTAAAAACAGCGAATTGTCATCAAGAATACATAAGTGTTTAAATTTTAGAATTCTCTTACATTAAAAAGTGCTGTAGACTTAAAAATTCAAACTTTACAAACATGAAACAAATCAAATAAAAGTAGATATAAACTAAACCAAAATATGAAAAGAAATAAAATATCTTACAATTCAATTAAAATTTACATTGAAATATTGCAAAGAAAGTTTTGGAAATTAATATTTAAAAATATTTCAGTTATATTTTTAAATAATATTTAATAGTAATTTTTTCCACCATAATAGTAATATTTCTCCATCATAAAATACTAACCCACTTTAATTCACTTTACTGACCATCTCGCAAATTTAATATTTCATGAGAATTTCCTTTTTTAGAAGTTTTCCACCCCTAAAAAAGAAATTACCAAGGTTACAGTTACTTCACAGCCATATTCCTAGCGATCCAAAAATCACCTTTTTACTCTGAAGAGAGAAAAAGGAGAAGTTTCAAATAAAAACGGCAAACGATTATTTGCAAAAGTAAAAGTTTAAACGCAGAAACGGAGCAGAGAAAAGATTCAGCCGGAACAGAAAAAAAAAATCAGTTTTCTCTTCTCAGATACTCAACATTTAACTAGACGGAAAGATTCAGCAAAATAAGAAAAGACTCGGGCGTTAATGAAGCCAGAGATTAATTAACAAAATGCCTAATTTACCCGTCCACTGCAGTGAGTGTTTTTGGTTCACTTGGACTCAGACAAACTTTGCTGTCTCACAGACTTGATTGGATTTTAGTCCCATCGGATTTCAACATTTAAGTAGAATCACTTATAGAAGAGAGAGAGCGCGCTTTTATTTGTTTACGTTGCCTCATTCTAGACTGGGTATCTTTTGAGCAGGGAAGTTTTCGATTGTTTGCGAGAGCGGTGTGTTTTGAAGGTGAAAGAAAGCGAGATTTGAAAACTGACTTCAGTTAGTATTGCAGTTCAGTGTGCATGTTTCTTTTCTATCGCCGTCTCAAGAGGCTGCATTTCCATATTTATTCAAGCACTTAAAGAAGACGGCCTTTGAATATTTTTTTTTCTCTCTACATTCTTTAAAGTAAAATATGCTCAAATGGTTTTGTGATGAAAGCAAAATACGTGTGCGAAGTAAGAAGTCAAAGTGGATTCCGTAAAAGCAATTTTTAGTTAAAAGAATGAAAGTTGCGAGTTATATAAAAAGTAGAAAATATTGTCATCATCAAAAAATTCTTTGAAACTTTGAAACAAAACTTTGAAACCTTGATGAATCTGAAATATATAAAATTGCACGAGTTTGAAAAAAAAAAAAATTCATGAATCTGTGATTATGAATGTGACTCTAAAATTGAAAGAAAAAAAACCGAATGAAACATGGAATGTGGCCAGTGTGACAGAATTATAAATTATTTGAAATTTTATAAAAACAAATAATTTTCCCGCATACGAATAATAACAGGTAAAGACAAATTTATTTCCCGTAGACAAATAATTTTATTAAAAATTATTTGTCTGCTGGAAATCCACCGATCGTTTCGGCCAACTGCATTTGATAGCTAAATCAAATTGAATCTTTATTTAGTTATTGCTCCTTATCATGCCCAAATGCATTTTGATGTGATAAAAAAGTGCTGGAAGAATGAAATATGTCAAATTGCTTTATCATTGAAAATATAAACTTGAATCAAATTTTGTACCAAATACGGCAGTGGTTTTACAATCTGTTGGGCTGTATCTCCTCGCATATGTGAATGTGATACTCCAAAACGCCACGATTTAAATGAATACAATTCTATGTGCGACTCAATGATCAAATTTGTAAATGTTCATCAAATTTTTGATCTAATTGGCCGTGAGAAAGATGTGAAATGCATGCTGGATTTTCTTCATTAAATTGTGAAATTCAAAGAAGCAATATTGCATACTGAATCTTGCGTCATATTGGTACATGACGCACTTGCAGGCTTAGATACTGCAAGTGAATCATGTATAAGGGGAAGGGGAGATGGCATTTATAAGGAGTGAATAAATCGCACTTTAGTGTGTTGAATGTCAACATTAAAATTAATCATTTTAAATTATATAAGGAAACAGGTAAAGTCCATTTAAGTCCTTAGAACTCAAAATGGTGTCATGTGTAACCAGTGAAGTCAACTGATAATGCTGAATTTATTGATGGAAGTTACTAAATAAGGAAATTACAAAAAATAACTAAAAATTAAAGGAGATTGGTCAAAAGATCCAGTTAGAAAAATATACACTATTCCATAATATAAACACCGGAAAAGTTTCGTGAAGTTGTTTGAAAAAATGGGTGGAGATATTTCAGATTAAAATAGTGAACGATCCATGACTTGAAAAATGATTCGTCCTAAATAATTTACTGGTATTATCATGCAGTTTTCCGAGTTGAGCAATGGCGAAGTGAAATTTAAACAATAAAGAAAGCAAACAAAAATAATAATGAATCTAAAAAGATGCACTTTGCGGTGGGTTGGGGCGGAATTCAGGTGCATAGATTTTTAAATTTAGAAATCACTCTTTTTCAAGTCAAGGGAAGTTCATAATTTTAATCACAAATATCTCAACCAGTTTATCAGATATGTGCTATCTCCATGATAATTTTCTTCTGTTTTTATTTTGGTACGCCGATCTCTTTTTTTTTTGTAACTTCCTTATTTCGTAGCTATATACGATTTAATTCCAACAAATTCAACACAAATAATATACTGTAGGTACACGTTATTACCTTCACTACTCGATATATCGTTTTGAATTTAAAGTTCTTGACATGACTTTATTAATTACCCTTATATTTAAGTGAAAAAATATTAAAAAATTCAATTTAAAACGCATATTTGATTAATTGACGATGATGAAGTCGTGTCCGCGTTACTACAGAAAGTGGGTTAAGGAGCTTCTGAGAGTAAAGACCCCTGAGCACCCGAGGGCAGAAGTCTGACTTCTAGTTTATATGAAGATGACACTCACGCATTCGCTTGCACAACCCCTTTTTACAGGGGGTCTCTTTTACACACCTCACATACAGAACACAGGGTGAAGAACAACCTTGCCCAAACCAGAACTCGACCCCGGGACGCCCAGATCAAGGGAAGAAGAGTTAACCCCTAAGCCAGGACGCCGGCATTCGATTCATTCGAAACATTTACAAAGAGGCAAATTATTACATTACTTTTGAAAAATAAATCGCTTTCTAAAAATAGAAGAAATACAAATAAAACTTTCATTAACATATTTCTGTGTGCCACACCGATCCAAAGTTGCTTTAACTTGCATCTTTGCACATTTCTACCAAAAGAAAAAATATCCTGTAATAGTAGATTTTTTTAAAGGTTGAAAATTCAACGATAGAACTTGGAATTTAACCGAAATCTTCATCTTGGAGTAAAATCTCCTCTATTCTGCTATCAGTGTTAAAGTCGTTTCCTTCAACCACGCACCAAATTAAATCCTGGTTGTGATATCCCGAATCATTGTCAAAAGTAAACACGAACGAAGACCATTCACGGGTATTTTCATTTCAAGAACCGCGCTCTGACTTAGAGATTTAAGCATGCAGTGAGATTCCGACCTTTAGCTCTGAGTCCCGACCAACACTCGAGACAGACCGTGTTTATGTATTTCTCCTCTTTCCTGTTTTGCATATGCTTAATATGGAGGGGAACAGTGGTCTTGGCTTCATTCAACTCCAACTCTGGGGAAGGGAAATCTGCAGCGGCAACGGAAATTGACTTGGCGATAACCTTCTCTTACATCTTCCAGGAGAGGGTTGGATCTAACAGTTCTAGACACGAAAACGTCTCGAATCCTGACAGCAGCGTGAATATTTAATCAAGCAAAGGACGAGGTTTGGCCTTCGTTATTAATAAGTCAATTTAGAGGCCACACGTGCTTACGTGGGATGTGCTCGGAGTTTATGGAAATAACGTAAAGAAGCCGGAGTAGTTTGAACTTCGTCTGCAACGTAATGTGAATTTAATGTGGAGAATTATTTCTGCAGGTAGAAATTTAAGTTCATTTCCCTTAGGCTATTCCTATCGAAAATACCCTAAATGAATTTGGAAAGGGAACTGGAGCTTCAAAGTTTGATAATTGTGTAAATCCTGGATCAATTAAGCTGATTATTTAAGAAAAAAATTAAATGGGCAGAAGATCCTCATTAGATTGATGAATTTAATTATCTTACATATATAGAACTATTGATGATGTAAACAAAATTTCATACATAGAACAGGTAATTGCATTTTATCGAAGAATGTAATACATATGTAATTTTGAAAAAAACTGTTAATAAAATTAAAAAAATGTTTGTTTGTAATAAAACATTCAACCTGATAGCCCAGGAGCTGAAATCAAAATTGGTTCTGAATTTTGAAATTGAAAATAACTTAAAATTTATTAATTTTTAATTGTAATTAATAGAAAAAAATCATTAATTGGTTAGATTCATTATCTTTATCTTTATCTTTTCATTATCTTTATCTTTATCTTTTCATTATCTTTATCTTTATCTTTATCTTTTCATTATCTTTATCTTAATCATTATCTTTTTTTAAATCTTATATTTCAGAATATGTCATCAGAATCAGACCCATTACTAAAGATAAGATATCATTTTTGAAAGCCAAACGCCTTTCGTACCAAGTTTTACAATTTTAGAGCTGTAAAATATTGATTTATACGCTATTTTAATTAAAAATTAATTTCATAAAGATGATGCTATCTTTATATATTGTTATATAATATGATCGTTTTATAATATTTGCAACTCTAACTTATGAAGCAAATAAACACTAAAATATTGAAAATTAAAAAAATGTTAAACAAGGGGAGGTCACGAGGTTGAAAATTCAGTTCGGGATGAGATTTAGCATAATAGAAGCATACATCTAGAATGTTCATTCACGAAAATATTAAAGCACAATGGATAGTCAAATTCAAGAAAATGTCCCTCAAACTTTCTGCATAGCTTATATACTAATAATGAGTTACCGCTGCGGACGCGCGAATAGTATTTTGGATAAGAAACTGGCATAGTACAATAGAGACCCGAGTTCGATCCTGAGCTAGCATTTGTTGCTTTTTAATTTTTTTTTCTAATTTATTTCAAATTAATTTAACAATTTACAAACAGTTTTAATTAATAATTTTTCATTTTTTTTATGCAAAAATAAATATTTATTCTCCTAATTCTTGGAATATAATTTAATTTTTAGAAGAAAAATAATTATATGCATGAATGCATTTTTTTAAATATTCAAAATTACTTAAATTACCATTTTAAAGATAATTTCAATTATTGTGATAGTTATTTTTATACGGAAAAATAAATGTATCTTCTCTTAATACCTGATTTATAATTTTTTTTAATAAAATTAATACATGAATGCGTTTTACTTTAAAAATATTTAAATAAAATTACAGACACACTTTTAATTAAAATGTAACTCTTTAATCAATCAAAATAATAGATGTTTTAAAAATAAATCTGCCACACAAATAAATAATCATTCACATAATACTTGAATTATAATCTTATTTTTAAGCAGGAAAAATAATTTCATATAAAAAAAAAACTTTGAAAGAAATCATCGATGTTTCAAAATTGGACGTGACGATTGGAAAAAAAATAATAAATAAATAATCCGCTACGGGCAAAATCGGACTTGAAAACTCAGGTTTGTGCAGGACATTGTGAAGACCAAATGGTCTTGAACTTTCATTGTACTTTCTTTGATGCCGAAAAGTTAATTCACTCCATACTATATACATACCAGAAAATAACTAAACAATTTTCCAAAAAAACTGGAGAAAAATTAAAATGAGTCATTAACCAGGTTAAATCCATTTCAAACAATCACGAGACTTCTCTCTCTCTCTAATTTTTATAAACTCTCATTTTCAATTTCTCTAGCTTGGCAAACAAAGTTTTGGAGCTCGATCGAATTTGAGATGAAATAACAGCTGTAATGCCATAGTTCTACGTCAACTTTTTAAAAGCGCATCTGCTGCCAAAGAAGCATATATAATAATAATGCAATACTAGTAAAATCAGTTAAAAAATATATGCGATTAAAAGATGATAAAAATTGTCATTTATGCTTTATTCAATGCCTACGTGATTTCAAGCTTCAATATTCATTGCCTACTCGATTTTGAACTTCAAAAACCCTTAAGCAAAACAACATCATGTTTTCACATGATAATAACTTAAACGATGAAAAACGTTCATTAAACTACTGACATCATAAAAATATTTCATTATTTTTTATTACATACAAGAGGTATAATGGTAATATTAAAAACATTTCAAGCAAAATAGATATATTTTAACATCTTGAAAAATTCCTAAATAATGATTATCCACAAGAGAAATATTAAACGCATGAATAAAAAAAAGTTATTTACCTTCAAACAATATTTGTTTTTCTTCAGAAAATCAGGCAGCGCACAAAGCATATCATATGTTATTAAAAATTTTGAACCATCTGCCTATGCATTCCATAACTTAACACCTGCTTTCTACTTTTTCTTTTCGATTATTAACATTTTGAATGTTCGCGGATAATTTTTTATTTATTTCAGCTGCTCTCTTTATCTCCCAATACAAATACAGATTCGTTGAGTTATTATAAATGATTTATCTTTATTAAAATCCAAAAATTTAAAATTTTTAATGATTTTAAGATAAAAATAGTTATTCTGAAATATTTTTATAGTTAAAATTATATTTCTAATTATTTTAAAACTTTAAAATTAAATTATAGTTATAATTCAAGAGCAATATACATGAACGTAATTATTTTTATTTTAAAAACTAAATTATGAAGATAATATATATATATATATATATATATATTCCATATAAAAATGAGTATTATATTAATTGAAAACATTTTTTAGTTGTTAATTTAATTTAAGTAATTATGAATATTTAAAAAATGCATTCATGCATATAATTATTTTTCATCTAAAATTAAATTATAATCCAAGAATTAGGAGAATAAAAAGTAAATTTTGTATAAAAAATGAAAACAGATTAATTAAAATTGTTTGTAAATTTTAAAATTATTTTGTAATAAATTAGAAGAAAGATTTAAAAAAAATGAAAAAAAAAAAAAAAAAATGCTAGCTCAGCATCGAACTTGATTTTCCAGTTTACTGCGCCAGGGTCTAAGCTACTATACTATTCGCGCCTCTGAAGCGGTAACTCAGTATATAAGCTATGCAGAAATTTTGAGGGCATTTTCTCGAAATTGACTGACCATTACACTTTATTACTTTCGTGAGTGAACATTCAAAATGTATACTATTATTATACTAAATCTCATCCCGAACTTAATTTTAAACCTCGTGCCCTTCTCTTCTAAGATGCTATTTTATTACACAATAGAAAGAGAGACATAATATTTTTTAATCGGAAATCTAGCAAAGTTAATAAGAAGTTAAGACACTATGTAATAAAAAGACACAAGAAAGATATTCGTGGATATATATTTAAAGCTATTGTAGAAAGTTAAAGTAGAAATCAGTTCAAAATTTTAATTTATTTAGAGTATTTTTTTAATTCATAATCTAACATCGTAAGCATGTTATCATTTAAATAAAAGGAAAAATTTAGAAAATGGTAAATATGAAAAAAAAACTTCAAAAACTTCTTTTGACTGAAAAAAAAAACGGGAGGTGTTGAAAACAATATAGAGAAGCCACAATTGATATTATTAAAAACAAAGCATTCATTGTATAAAGATTGAAATGCATTATGAAAGGGACTACGATTCCACATTATTTAAATCTTTTCAATCTCTGCACCACTCTTTTTGATTTTTTTTTTGTTTTGACTTGCGTATTTGTATTTTTTTCTTTTTTAATTTTATTGATAAAAACATTTTAAATTTCTGTATCTATTTTTTTTTGGCAAAAATTTGTAAAAGTCAGACAATTGACATTATTTGTTAGGCAATTATGTTTGGTATTTTTTATTTAGAATTTAGGAAACTGTTCAAATACCTAAATTCAAATACTAAATTTTACACATACTTTGTAATATATTAAAGTAATATGACCAATAGAATAATTATGTTTTTATCATAAAAATGCTTTCATTTTCTAATTATTAATCTATTTCTGAAATTACAAATATGACCAAAGTAATTTAATTAACGCTAAAGACATCCATTAATGCAACCAAATGTTTTACTTCTGACTTAATTACTGAGATAATTTGAATTATATAGATAAAAGCTTTATGTAATATTTCTTCGACCAACATACTAAATGGAATATGGTGTTTTGATTCCCAATGATGTAGTTAAGGTACATAGTTACAGGGCTTATTAAATTATTTTGTCCCCTGCCTTTCTAAATTGTCATCAGTGATTTATCTTTAGTAAATGAAGATATAATTTTTGTTCCTGACATTTCCCCTTCTCATCACATTTAATATAAAAAGATAGCATAAGCGCACTAATATTTTATACCCAATGCTCACCCCATGCCAAGAAGGTGCCCAGAAAATCTATTAACCTCCCATTCAATTAGTCGCCAAACTCGCACTTATATCAGCCATATTATTTGGAATACAAGTTATTCAGAGTCTGAGATTCTATTCTTCTTCATATTAATAAAAGATTTATGATATGAAGAAGAATAGAAGAAGAATAGAAGAATAGAATATGAAGAAGAATAGAATAGAACTAAAGATCTCCACGTTAAGATTCCAATAAAATATTCTTTAGTATGCAAATATAAAACCCACTTGACTATGTAGATGAAATTACATCACATAGCATCAGTCAAAGGAAAACATATTCATATGTGTGAGCCATGGAGGGATGGTATTAAAAAAACTTGTACTTCTCCAGGTTGAAAGATCTGCAAACTTTTGAGTCGAGAGAGAAATCCTGCAACTCGTTAAAATAATTTATGCGAAAAACATAATTACTTTTGTTTTGAAAAAGTAAGCAAAAGTATCCTCTAGCATGCAGATATAAAAACTCTTGACTATGTAAATCAAATAGCATCACATAGCATCGGTCAAAGGAAAACATATTCATCTGTATGAGGGAGGCATGAAGAGAAGGCATTACAGAAACTTGCACTTCTCTGGCTGGAAGATCAGCAAACTTTTCTTTTTAATTCTAAAATTATTTTTAAAAAAATATTAAAAAATTGTTATTATTTAAATAAATTCTTTTCTAAAATTATTGTAATGAATTTTCAACTCATTACAATAATTTTAGCGAGAATCATAATTCAATTTTTTGAAGAAGTGAAGAAAAATTAAATAAAGTGAAGGGAATAATACTTAATTAAATGTGACACGAATTAATAAATCTAATTAAATCTCTCTTGAAATATGAACATTCATATAATTTTTATCTTATTCGTTTCAGTCATTATAAATAAGGACCTTCCATTTTCTAAAAAAAAAAATTATATGTATGCTAAAAAAAAATTATATGTATGTAAGTAGAAGTGTCTATATAAAGGTACGATTCCAGCTTTCAAGTTTGATTAGAAGCAATAATATATTCATGTGTTTTAATCGTGGGAGTTTACATTATTATTTCGAGATTTAGAGGCCATTTATTTGAGAAACATATATTTCTTTGCCATTAACTGAAATACAATGCATGACATTTCTCTTAATGTTTCACAAATATGGAAAATGAAAGTAAGATTCCTGTCAGTAATAACGAAAATTCATGATTTGTAGCAGCAACTCAAGAGAATCTGCTTATTGACAACTGCCAAGCCTGGCAGGAACACGAAATCTTTTTTCTTCTACGCATGTACTATGACTTATTGTTCCTGTATTGCATTAATGACTTTCCATCATGTTGCAAAAGAGACGGAGCTTATGTTGATTGACACATTTTGTAGAAGCAACTGCTGTAATTAAAATAATAGAAATATTAACTAAGTTTCAAAATTTTTACATAATGGACTATAACACAAGTATAAATTCCTAATTATGAAGATTAACACAGGGAATTGAAAATAAAGCCGCTTACAAAGACAACATTCAAAGAAGTGTACGATGCAACAGTATTCGTAAAATCCCTTCGATTCTCTACATGAATCGACAGCTTTCGATAGGACGCGAGTCAAGACGTGGGTGACATATTGCTCCACATTGCTCTATGGTGTTACATACTATTAAATATTGTTTTTCAATATTCTCTAAAGTCACTATTTCGTATTCAGCCAACTTAGATGATATAATTCGTTATACTTTACATCTACATAAATCTGGCAACTTTCGAAAGATATGTTTATTTTACGAAATAGTTAAATTTGCAAATTATATGTGTATGAATAGCTGTATGCATAAGATTGCATAAATATTGCTTTATATTTGCTTTTCGATTCAATCCTAACATTTTACTTATTCATTTTTAATATTTTTCTCAAATCGAAACTGCGCAATCCAACATTTCACTTTTTCATTTTCTTATAAAGACAAGATAATCAAAAAGCAGATATCGCCGTAAACATTCTCCTTTTCATTTATAAGGCTTCTCTTTTTTCATTATTTTCATCGAGAAACTTTAGAAAGAGAATCAATTGATCTTATAATAGTGCTTCGCAATCAATATGTAAGGTTTCAGCTTTTTTTTTGCGACAAAGAAATGTCAATAAACCGCACTAATAACTTTGTCAACTTCTCTCGATTGTATCTGGAGCTATTGTCCTCAATTTAGAAAAAAAAAAGCTGCTCAACCTACGACAAATAAAATTACACATTTGTACGTGCTTGGAATCTTCTTATAAATAATAATTTGTTATAGAAAACAACAAAAATTGGAAATAATACTTCTAAATTCTAATACTCATAAAAAAATTTAAATCGATTTTTTATATTCAAAAAATTAAAAACTAAATAAATAAAAAAAAAACCTCATTATGCCAAATATGAAATATGTTAAGTTTATCAAAAGAGTTTAAAAAGTGAGTTTAAAGAGTTTTAAAAGTAAAAGTTTTTAAAGAGTTTCAAAAGTTAAATAAAAGAGTAATAAAAGTTTAAAAGTTTTTAAAAGTGAATTTTCTGCAATAAATAACGCCTATTTCAGATTCGTTTTCTGTTTCTACACGGACGAGTGGGCTCATATTTTTGTTGTGCAATCATTACATGCATAAATAATATCGCATAAAATCTCATTTAAAAAACGTTATGCAATCATTATAAGTATAAATATTAGTTGCTTGCATGTACTTTGATCATTTTTTCACTTTAAAAAGACAGTTACTGAGAAAAACTGGTACAATATATACCAATAAAAATATTTTCTATCATTTTCTACAACTTTTTCCCATTTTCGTCCAATAAGTCTTGCAATTGATTGTCTTCAATTTTTTTGATTCCCCAGGCTATTCTTTGCCATTGACATCGAAATCGTCTCTTTTAAATCGTGGAAATCAAAATCGACAATTGGGATATGACGGAGCAGCATGATCAGAAGTTTCTAAAAGTGTCTGATAGGCTTCGGCATCAGATTTCTTCAAATCAAATAAAAAGAGAAATAAATATTCCAAATGCAGTTTGGAACGTTCCATGATTGGGGTCTTTATACACTGAATAAATCAATAATAATAAATGGAAAAGTTTCAAAATGATAACAATAAAGTAATAGCAAACAGGTGAAGCACAAAACCATCGTCGTTTACATATATATTTCGCATGTTTACCAATAGATGTCGCATATTAAAATACATGCAAAGGCCTAATATTTTGGCATAATTTCTTACTGAAAAGTTATAAAACATTTTTATTATGCAATCATTACACGTATAAATAAAATTCCTTTTATTCTCATTTAAAAGAAATAAAAACGTTTATAGCATTCTAAATTTGAATTCTAATCTAAGCAAAATTATATTAAACAAGTTTGATTCAAAAGAAGAAAGATTACTGGCGATAAAATTTATTAAGAGATGTAATTTTAATTTCCTTCATCGTGAGTGTAGCAATACACTTGAGATACGTATGCAAAATTACAAAAGACAGCATTCTCATAATCAAAATGTTTAGTTACCTTGTATCTAGTGCTGTAATAAAATAACAAAATGAACTTTCGACATTTAATCATCTTCTTCATATAAAAGAAAGTATAATAAATTTTGTGAGATACGATTAATGAAAATGGGATTAAATGTAACATCTTGGGAATCCAATAACCACGCATGAGTAATTCAAAATTAAATTAAGATGATAAATTCTTCATATCAGGGAACTATTTATTGAACTTACTGCTGAATATTTCTTGAAAGAGATAGGTTTTGTTGGGTCTTACAACAAAATTAAAAAACAAAATTCTGTAGAAATAGTATCCGATTTCAAAAAAAGAGTTACATAAATTAAAAAAAAAAGAAAAGAAATATCTTAAATATTTTTTATTTTTATTTTTAAATAGCTTTATATCAAGTTGCTTAATGTTCCCACTAGAGTTTAAATTTGAGGTATTAATATTTATCATGAATGACTTTATTTTCTCAATGTATGACTTATTCAACTTTTTTTTTTTTGAAAATTGCACTAATTTTTTCTTCAAAATTGTAATTGCCTTTTGGAAATTAAATAAAATAGTGTAATATAATAAGGATAAATGATTTTCCTAAATTCAGGTACGCTGTAGCATAATTAAGGCATATATCGGATATTAATAGTATGCAATTTATCAGTTGAAGCATTCACACTATTTTCTTGACTAATGACATGAAATTATTTACACTTTTTTCATTAGTTTAAAATAATTATATCATCTAATCATATTACTAATATTTTTTTAAAAACCAAAAATTTTGGAATTTTTTTTTAATTAGAAAAAAAACTTCTTTAAAAAATTCTTTAGAAATTGGTCCAATTTTATATTATTAAAACTTAAATTTGAGAAAGTATTCAAAATATATGAACAATGAATTACCAGTGCAAGGAATAAGTGAAAATATATCTATTTATTTTAGAATTATTAAACTGAAATAAGTTCTTCAATAAATAATATTTCATAAGTCGAAAAAAATATATCATACTATGTACATTAAATTATGGAATAAACGATAAGTTTAACTCTGATATTTTTGAATTAAAGTGTTTCTGCACAAACATCAATCAAAGTTATTTCGCATAGAAAAGACCTCAGTTTATATTCAATATAAATGATATTTTGAATGTGTGCTTCGAACAATTCACTCAGCTAACTAACTTGGTTTGTCAGAAATAACAAATTTGCAAAGATCCCAATTTGCTACATTAAAAGACTTCCATAAAAATATCAACAAGATTCTTTGATAAATTGGACAGAAGCGACATCATCGCTATTTAGGAATTTTAATCATACGACTAATGCTTCCGAAAGACACAAAGAAACTCATAGCTTTATCTACGTATAAAGTCTAATTTTTGTTTTAGCATTCCGATATAAATCTGAACCGATTTTGTCAAAAACATCTTATGTAAAATTCTACCTTTTTTTCATTCGAAATATTTAGATTACTACCGTGATTGATTGTAAATGTAACTTATAATCACTTTCGCAATGCATACTTCCTAAGTAATCTCAATTGCCCATGTCAATACTCAAATCATCTGTTATGTTTGGAGGTTAAGAACTGAAAGTTCAAAAGTTCCGTGAATTATTCGTGAAATCGGTGCTCGACAATTGAGTCCAATTTTTCGTTTCACACAATCTTCAGGAACATTATGTCTCGCATACTGAAATTTCTGATTTCATACCATTGTTGACCTTAGTTATTGCTGATTCAGTAATTATTCTCACTGGTTGAGTATTGATGAAATGAATGATTCATATCTGTTATATTTTTATAACCGATATGAATCATTTAATAAAGTTATTTATCATATAATTACTGTGCAAGCCTTAAAGACTTTGGAAATATTTTTCTTGAAGCACATTGCTCCAATTATATTCAGCGTCTAAAGGTGAGGAAAAAAAGAAGCTCCTTATGAATAAAAATACACTGTTAAATTTTTATCTGCGTCCCCATTTGTTTTCGTGTTACAATAAAACTAATGCATACTTCAAGTCTATCTTACAAGATAAATATTTTATCTATTTCCCTAAAGCATTTCATCGTTCTCAATAACACGAGATTAAATATTTAGTAAGTGTCTCTGATGGCTTCATTCGTGAGGAAAAAAATCACTGATATCAAAAATACATACTGAATTATTGTCCAGTGACATTATTCATAAAAACTAAACGATAAAATACAATAGGACAGGTTTTAAGTAAGCATTGTTATTTGTGGAATAACCTATTTGATGTGTAATACCGTGAGAATCGTGAAAAAGTTGGGTCCATAGAAATTCCATTCCGCAACATAGCCGAAACGTTCGAAAGACCTTGGGAATTCGGATGCTTTTTCAAGGAGAAAAAGGCTCACTTATTATTTTTAGTTGTTTTCCTGTTTCAAAATAGCGAATAGGAAGTTCTCTTCTTTTAAGTGAGATTGTATCATTAATTGATCAATAAAAAAATCTATGCAGCTTTTTTGTATTTTCTTTTTGCATTGTACTGTTTTTAAATAGCGTTTGCAATTTTACATTTATATTTATTGCTTATTTTCTTTTATTTAAATACATTTGATAGAACATTATTACTGATATATTTTTAAATTATAAATATAAAAATTATTTGCCTAATATGAATTCTTTTAGAATATTTAGAATATATATATATATATATATATATATATATATATATATATATATATATATATATATATATATATATATATATGTGTGTGTGTGTGTGTGTTTCTTTGCGAGGAATATTTTATTCATGCATTATGTATAAGAAAACGATAGCCACAACAAACAATAGAAAACAAAACTTAATGTACTTACTATATGTGGCTTAATGGAATAAATAATGTCAAAAAGAACTATTTTATAATTATATTTCATTTGTTAAAAAATTCAAATTTTATTTCTTATTCCGGTATGTGACATTCTAAGTAGTAATTATTATTTCTAATTTAATAGAATATCACAAAAATGAAAAAAGTAATATTATTAACATAATATAAAATTCACTTCCATATTAAAAAAATATTCATGAAGCAACAGAATATGATTATAATGAATAAAGATTAATAATAAGACTATATGATATTTGTTTCAGTTCCTTTATCCAATTATTTGAGAATTTAAGTATTAAAATTGGTTTTTTTGTATAGTCGCTTTAAGAATCGCAGAAATTGACATCTAACTATTTAATCATTTACTTGAAGTTGCGTAGCAATTTCTTCTTTGAACATTGATAAGTTTTGGCGCTTTTTCAAAATTTTTATATTATTTATTTATTATGCTCATATAATGTTGAAGATTTCATTAAATAATAACTATATGTATCTGAACGAATATTGATGTTGAATTAATTATGAAATCAAAATGAATAACTGAATTAGAAAAAAAAAATGTAATAAACCTATTTAAACATAAATCAATAATAAATTATATTCATGTCATTATATCAACGCAATCTGAATTTAGTTCAAAACAATTTTTGGTAACTACGCACTTCTTTATTGAATCCTATTCCATTTTGAAATTGGAATGTTTTTGCTTTATTATTTCACTTTGTTTTGCGTAGCATTGGTATTTTAAGTTCAGTTAGTGATTATGTGAGCATTACATTTTATTTAACAGAATTTAAATTTAAAAAAAAATGATGTCAAATATTGAGAACTGGTTCACACAAAAAAGACTCATCAATGTTGGTCTAATATGTGTAGAAATTATAAGCAGGGCAGGAAAAGAATACAATTTATTTTACAAGAAAGGGCTGAAGTATTAACTCTGAGGAGACCAGAAACTAAAATGCAATTCATGTTTTTTTTTTTTTTTTTTTTTAATTAAGGAACACTAAGGAAAATGGCACAGAGCGATAAAATTCCAAGAAAAGGGCAATTTTGAATATATGGAAACGAATTAAAAATTCTATGAGCAAAAGAATAATTTGACTGCATCGAGGACCGATAGAAATAAGTTGTTTGGTATGGAGAAAATAAAAAATCATTATTTGGAAGTGTTGAACAAAAATAAGTAATAAAAAAAAACAGAAGAAGAAGCGACAAATGCCAAGAACCGTGCTATTTTTATGTTATGATTATTCACGTCAGTCGATGTTAGCTGCCTTCAAATGATGGATGGTACATTTAGTGTGAGTTCATTGACATTGAATCGAAATAAATTTCTGTAATCGAAATTTTTAGCCTGAATTACACTAATAACAAATATGAAAATTCTATTATTAATCTGATTTTATTATTAAAATATGGCGTATAATGTTCTTGTATGATGCATCCAAAAAATAAAACACAGTTAATAAAAACAAGTTTTGTTTCACGTCAGAACACAAACGTTCACAAAACAAGTTTTGTTTATCGTTTTATATAATAACAGACAAAAAAAAACCAAAAAAAAAAAAAACCTGAGTATTTGTGAAGTCAGTTATAGGATTTAATCTTGATCAAATATATTATTATTATAAATATGTATTAAATATTGATATTTAAATCAATATTAATTTGATGAAAAATATCAATTTTTCATTGATTTAAATATGACATCTTACATTATCTTACAGAATATCACGAGAATTGAACTTGGTAGAAATTTTAAATGTACACATTTTTTACATTTAGAATCCTGCATTTTTCATTACATATTTTTTTTTGTGGTTAGTAAAATATTTGATTTTTAAAATCATGGAAAATTAAGAAGCAACCATTAGTATAGAAATGCATTTCTGTATTTTTTGAAAAGGTTTTGTTTGGTTCATAATAATCAGCAAAAATGTAAATTCTAAGATTGATGATATTCATTATCGAGAAAAATTACGAAAACATATTTGCCAGAATTTCTTTCTAGTAGTTATTATGAATTTATTTAGAAGCCATTTTCAATTTTCTGCCTAGCAATTATCAATAACAAAATATAGTCAATAACCTTGCAATTTCTGTTAGATTGCCACTATTTGGGCAATTACATTTCACTCGTAACAAAACTGTAACATATCTGTTTGTTGACCAAAATTAAATAGCTAAAAAATTTGACACAAACAATTTAAAAGAGTGAGGATGTGCGCCCCGAAATCATTTATAAAAATTGAATTAAATAAAATTTATTCAACATTTGATTTTTGTTTCGAAAAAATTCAAAAATATTATCATTAAAAAAATTTTGCACCATCACAAAAGTGAAAAACTACGCATATGCATTTAATGACGTCAATTTAGCTATATCTCATTTTTTATCTTTAATTTCCAATTGTTTAAAATATTTTGCATCATTTGTAACAATGCTTTTCATTGATTTAACAAAATTTATCATATCCTTGTTAAATTCTGTAAATATTTCAGAGTTATTTTTTTCCATTGTTGCTTCTTTCATATTATTTGGCAATGATGTAAAGCATTTTATTTTTATTTTACCTATTTTTTTACAGAATACATAGATGATTCCATCTAAGACACCAAGCAATGGTAATAAGATTTAGTTTTATTCTTTGATATTTTTTTATCGCAAACTTCAATCCATTCAGTATATTATTCAATATGGTCATATAATACAAATAAATACATCGGAGCATTTTATTGTTGGAATAAACTATCATTTTATAAAAATGCTAATAGAGCAATATTATATCTCGCATAAGACAATGTATATTTAAGTTTTCAATGACTTATACATTCAGATACAGATATATTCAGATTTTCATGCAGATGTGACGTCAGGTTGCTTGATGATGATGTCAATATGGAAGTTCAAAAATCACAATATGTGTAAGGCTATAAAAATATTGAAGCTTAAATACCAATCACACTTTGAAGGAAAAAAAACATTATTGAAAAAATATCATACATATTTAGTTATGCATATGAGTTCTAACTGAAATGAACTCAACCAGTATTTTCGTATATTAGAGGTTTATCTTTAATTTTTGATGACTGAACTTAAAAAATAAATATTTACCCCAACAAAAGATAGTATTCGTTGTTTTCCTATTTTGCAGAAATATTGCATTCATTTTATTGTTTTTAGGAAAGAATGTTGTAAAATATTTCAGCAATAAAATCGTATACTGTCATGGCAGAATCTATATGGCGGAATACTTATAAATAACGCTATATGTATTAACTATTCAACTATCTTTGTTGAATTTCTTCTGAATTCAGTGGAATACTCTCTTGACGATTATAGCCGCCATTTAATTTACATACAATTCCCTTAAATATGGATTACAAGAAATTGTCTCAGGAATTAAAGAAATAATTTTAACACTATTTTGTTATTTAGAAAAAAATGATTCTCAAATATCAAATATTTACAAATGCATGTTAGTTTGGATACTATGGCATGATCGTAGCATCAAACGCAGTAATTTATTTTCTTACTGAATTTAGAGGAATTCAAGTCAGCAAGCAGCAAACAATATTCAATGATAAGCAAATTAATGGGTGGGAACAACAGGTGTTTAATATTGATTAACAAATGAAATAAAAATATCTTATTTATCTATGTAGAATCAGTTCAATATATAAAATGTCCAACTCGTTCAATAAAAATGTCATAATCTGATGTTTTTATTTAGGACACTTCGGATACTTAGCTGTATAGTATATTATATAATTTCTTTATTTCGGACCATTAAGCTATTAAATTTTACAGTCTTTTGTGGGCATTGTGCAATTTCGAATAAAATATAATAGCTTATTCAACATAACAATCAGGATTTAAATGCAGTGAATTCAATTAAATATAATGTCGTTATTTATAAAATTCAATTTTAATGAATATCTGAGAGCTTTGCGCTAGTAAAGTTCAAAATTTATTACACTGAACTATTACATAATCTATATTTGTTTCAATATAAACCAGCCTAGACTTAAAAGGAACAGAAAACATGTCCTTACTTAATGGTTGCTTTATTAAACTGAAGTGATAATATCTTTTGTACTATCATTTCTAACTATCTACTGCAGATGAAGAAGGAAACATGGATTGATTTTTAAGGCTTTATATGTTCCATAAATATTTCATTTTTTTCTAAATTTAATGCATTAACATTACGACTTGTTAAAATACACCATCGTAAACCTTTGTACAGAACAAAAGGCTATGAAGTAAATAGCATCAGACCATGAAATTGGAATTTTAATACATTACTTTCAGTAATTTTCTGTCGAAAGTATGTAATTACAATTAAAGGATTCCATTCAACACAACATCGTAATTGTTAACTAGGAGAGCTCATTTAACTAATTAACTAACTCATCGTTGTCTACTAAATTCAATTTCTTTAATTATTCATAGAGAGAGAACTATGTTACAAATATTATAGAAAGTAATACCCATAATTCAGAAATATCACATTATCTGTATCGCTTCTAAAACACCAACTGCTAGAAAAATAATAAAGAACCCACGTTCACGTCATGTTTTCGTGATTATAAATTTCTAGGAAGGTCGGTAGACAAGCCTTCCTTTGTTCTAATCGCGAAACTCAGAGCAGCAGAAAACGTGATAGAGTTGAATTCCGACGGGAAAATCAGGTTGCCTTCATTAACGAGGCCCGGTTACCATGATACTGCTGACTAAGAATATTGAATCTGCACATAAATGAAGTCATAGGGTAGGTAATGGGCTCGCGAACAAATCGCAGCATGCTATAGTTATCTCATTCTATATGCACAAGTGATGACATCGTCCCATCTGTCTGTCCGAGCAGGTGAATCACATTCTCCGTTTAAGAGATTGCTGTCGAGGCTTGATAGTCCCACCTTGAGACTTGGCGAAATCAATAGTCCCAGACGCGTAAATGCTGCTGTTAGAATGGATCTTTCCTGGGAAGATTATATTGGATCGAATTGCCCTATCACGCATCTTTTACTGCCTCTAAGGATTGGCTTTTATGGGTTGGCTGATTAGCTAATCTCAAGGAAGTTCTGATTGGAAGATTGATAAATTACCCAAAGATAAATTAATGGAATTTTTCAATCTGATAATGATATCTTTCTATATACTTTTAATTTACATTTATTAAATAAATAAAGTTAGCAAGTCAACTTGGGGCGAAATAAAGTAATAGGTAAGATATTGTATAATTTTTATGTAAGAATGAATGACATAAAATTATTAGAAAGACTTTTGTGAATATTCACAGATTTTTGTTTGTTTTATGTTTAAAATAATATTAGACAACGTTATCTTCTGATCTATAACACAGTCTTTAAGATGACAGCAATGGAAACCCATTTTATTAAAGTCTACTTCTATCAGGTTTAATTCTGTTTAAAATCTTGTGATGGAATGAAGATCATTTTGATCCAAACAGTGAAAGCAAGAGGACGTATTTTTTGGGAACATTCCTTTAATGATCACATTCCACACAAAACAAACACAAAAATATGAAAGAAAAGACGTTAATGTGCGCACCTCACAGAACAGATCACAACTCATTATAATCGCAATCGCAATGCACTATGGGATGCGTACCTAATCAGCATCGCCATCTATTAACCAAAAAAAGAAGATAGAGTAATACAACTGCTACAGTATCTGATATTTTTTCAATAAACATTAAAAAGCTGATTAATGAGTTGAATTCAATAAATATATATAATAATGGTTGTTATAATTATAATGATTAATTAATCCTATGACTAGAAAGTTATTTTTTAATCATTTCTATTAGATTTAAATATACATCAGCATATTAGTAACTAAATATTTATTACGATCATTTCTAAAATGATTTATTACATTAAGTTATTCAAATCAGACTTGCTGCATTTTAAGAGGTAAATTGTTTCGGAATGATTTAAATCAAAGTGAAATATTTCCTCACTTGAAAGCAATGGGGAATGAAACCTTGAGTAGAAAGAGAGAAACTTCGAAAATTTCTATTGGACTATGATTTCTCGTAAAAGCTTTCATATAAAACTAACTACGTTAATCAACTAAACTATGTTATTTTACTTAATGTTTCAAGTCAGCACGAAATTTAATATTTTAAGTGGTCCTTTACACAAATGAAAGGGTTTCGAACACGTGATCTAGTTTGTTAGAAATACAGATTCTGCTAGTGTTTCCTAAAATTAAAGAATTACAAAATGTTCATTTCATTAATGTTGATAAATTTATTGATTATTGTGTTTTTTTAGTTATTAAATTCTGCAATTTTCACAACAATGAAACATTAAGGGCCTTTGGTGGTCAGACGTTTCACCAAAAACATTAATTATATTTATTTTCAATTAAATTCCTATGCATCATTTTAGATTCATAGGAATTTAAAATAATTAAATTTCAAAGTATTTTTAATACAAAACTTTTCAAACTTTTAAGCCGTATGAACATCCCTAGTGGATGAAATTATCGCGGTATCCTATTCGCTTAAAAACTAGCTGCATAGCTTGTCTAATATTTAATTACGTTTTTTTAATGCAGTAGCTTCATGTTCTTATTTCTAATATAAAATCCCCAGTTGAATCCAACAATAAATAGCGGGAGTGCTCCTTGAAAACTTCTTGCATATTCTCAAATAAAGGTCGTATATCCATTCTCCACATAAAAATTGTGGATCTTGGATAAATAAAGTGCACGAGTACTTTGCGTGGCATTGAACCAGAATTTTTATATACAGTTCCTTGATGTGAATATAGAATATTTATGAAATATATTGAGAGACTATGTGTTTTGAAAATCTTTTTGCAAACTTATTCAACACGGAAATTTGACGCGAAAGTACAGTTGTAATCGCAAGATAATACACTGAATTTCATTGATTTAAGTCATTGCGTTTACATGCATGAGAAAGTACAAACCTACAAACGGCTATTAAGGGAATTGGAAAAAATAAGTTTTTATATTTTAGACACTAAACGTGTGTGCCAAATTTTTGTACCTAGTTTTTTAGGTTCACGTCTTATCGATTTCCCTTGAACTCAAATACCTAAATAGACTTCCTGGAACGGAATTAATTAAAAATTTGACAGAAATCTACAAATTTGGTAGTAACACCGTATATCAAATTTCAACAGACAAGTTTGAAATGATTCGAGTACCGTATTCATAGACAGACAGACATACATAATGTCAGAGATGTTTTTAAATCAGGAATGTCTGAAATGTGGAATTTCTTCAAAATCTCGAGTTCGAATTCTTTTATGATTTCATAATTCCTTTATACTTCGAATACGTGACAGTAAAAATAATGCTAGACAGAAAAAAGTACCGATAAAAAAGTTAATGTAAAACCTATTCCAACCTTCAGCACATGCGATATTATAGGGTTTGTGAAAAGATTTCACAGAAATATTTTGTGAAATAAAAAACTCTACATCTTTAACAACATTGTTTAAATATATGAAAATATAAACAAGATTATCAGAAATTCCTTAGTTTTCAACAATGAAAGAAAAACTCACGAATAAATCTTATACCAACAATGAAAAATATCACTACAAATATTGTATAAAATTATTTTATGTTATTAAATGCTTTAAAATCAAGAGAAAAAAATGCATGATAAGTAAAAAAAAAAAAAAATTGCAGCGTGAAAAACAATTTTTTAATGGGAGCCTGAAACATTTTCTATTTAATTCAAAGCATATAGCAGAGCAGAAAAAAAAATTAAATAGTTTCTCTTTGCAGTAATTGGTGCTTTATTTTCAATCAGAATATGAAACATATTCACAAGCCGGGTTTAAGCACAATACAAAGTATTCAATACGATGCACTTTTTTAAAATATAAATAAATATAATTTAAATTTTTTTTACTTTCTGAATGGCATTTTGTAGAAGTCCAAGTACAAAAATAAATGCTTTCAAATTAAAGACAGTGCATTAAATGCATTACTGAAAATTACTAGGTTTGAAGTTCGTTAACTATGAAAAAATTAGCAGTTGGAAACGTCTGCTAATACGATTTATTTGTAATGCAGACACTGTTCACGTAATTACGTGTTTGTAATGTAACAAAAATTAATGCGAAGAGAGAACCAAGGTCAACATTAGTTCGTGGAAGTTGCTCGTTGAATCCAATTGTCACCACACAAACGCACCTTATGGCTAAGGAAACTAAAAAGAATCAATAAAGGAAAGGTTTTTTTTTACAACCGTCGTGACATTAAACGCTGGAAACGATCCAAGTATGCGCTTGTTCAAGCAACCAACATTTTTTGGCGGAGAAACACTTATTTTATTCTTGTTTCATTTCGGTACCCGTACACTACGCTCGGCGTAGTACAGGACTTAAAAACTTTTGTACGGCTTTCAACGCGAGCGGAGACTGATAGTTGCTCCGCAAAAATATGACGTATCTTTCGAAATGACAGTTAAGCGTCGTTGTGCGTCTGAGGATGGATGTCAAAATGACATTTTTATATAGCTTTCTTTTTCTTTTTTATTTGTTGTTATTTTTTTCCTTCGAGCCCCAAGCTTCTGCTCATTCATTCGGAGCGGCGATGTGACAGTGAAAAGGCGTCGCCACTAAGAAGTGACAGGGCAAATAAGGTAAACAGGTGAAAAATAGTGAAATAAGGCTTGTTGTCGAAACAGCAGGAGGATTACGTTCTCCTTCTTTTAATTTGTACTAAGCATAACGAATGGTTAAATTCTCAATAACATTTCCTGGATATTTTTTTTTTATTTTTGCTAGAAAGATTACATTCTTCTCCTTTTAATTTGTACTAAGAATAACAAATGGTCAAACTCTGAATAACATTTTTTTTTCTTTTTATTTTGGCAGATGGATTTTAAAGCAACAGAAGAGGGAAGACAACTACTCTTAGGTTTCATCCTTGCTCATTATATTATATTAAGAAATCGAGTGAATTATTTTCAGTTTTTCTTTTTTTAGAAAATTTTCAATGAAAACTCATACAATAGTAAAGAAATTGGAATGATTTACAATAGAAAAAATGCAAATAGTTCTTAAAAATTCTTCTTATTTTTCCAAATGGATTTTTACACAACAGAAGAGGGAAGAAAACTACGCTTACGTTTCATCTTTGCTTTTTGTATTATATTAAGAAATCGAGTGGATTATTTTCATATTCTCCTTTTTAGAACATTTTCAATTAAAACTCCGAGAAGTAAAGAAATTTAATTTACGGCAACAAATACGCAGACATTTTTTTTTAAAAATTAGTATACTCTAAAATTAATATTTTACCTTATAATATAAATGTTAAAATGGGGAAATATTAAAAAGAAACTCCATGAAAGTTAAAGTTTTCTAATAATTATTATTGGAGTGTAAAAATGATGAAATTTACTAAATTATGAAAGCAAAAAAAAAAAAAAAAAAAAAAAAATTAAAAATGCATTAAACTGATAAATATAAAATTAAATAAAGCTTTCTCTTTCGTTGAAAGATAAGAAAAATACCCGTAAAATTATGCATTTCAATTAAAAAGAAATTTATTAAATTGTTTAATATGTAAATAAATGAAACTTGTTCTTTAGTTCCAATTTGAACGATTTTTCTTCTATTTTTACAGGAATGACAAGTGATCCTCATTTTTATAAATGCCTTATAACAACTTATGTTCCCATATTGTATGTCTTAATATAACTATTTTTTATTGTTAGTAAAAAATTAAAAATGTATTCTCTGATGGATAATTTACTTAAAATGTAAGAAGAGAATCTTTAAAGTCAGCTCAAGTATTCTACTAATTTTTAAAAATTCCTTCTTAGATACTATTCCTGATGAAAAATTTAAAAATATTTCATGAACAAAAAATCTGTTTTCCTTATCTGAAATTATCATCATTATTATCAAATTATCATAATTAAAATATCATCTGAATATTTTAAAACAAATATTTAAAAAATTAAATCAAAGAGGTTATTTTTTTCAAAAGTGGAAGCGACAATAATGTATCAAAAAACATTCCTTATTTTTTTTCTAGTTTTTTTATTTTTAAGCTTAATTTCTTATTTTTAAGCTTTTATAAAAATTAAAGGAGTAAGATACAATTTAAAATAAATTTTTTAATTTCAATTAGAATTTAGTACGTTACATTTAAAAATTTGCGTTTTTAATTTTTCACAAATAATCTTTTAATTAATGAAATTTTAATTTTCGAAACTAATACAATGGAATCAGTTAATAAGAATAAACATTTAAATGTTTCCCATACAGATTTATGAAGATTGAACAAGATTGTCTGCATGAAATCTCCAGCAGGTGTTCAGAGAATAATCGAAGCACCGACCTGGAAGATACCGAAAAATGAATTAAATCAAAAACCTGGAAACGAAGGCATTGAAATGTAATTATGCTTGGTTGAAACTTGCGAATATTTCGATCGAAATTTTGAACTTTTTGAATTTTTTTTTATCACAATAATTGCAATGAAGTAATATAACTGATAATAATTACTAAACCATTCCGTTTTCATTTCAAAGAGTCACCAAGAAAGTGTGAAGACAGCAGAATAGTGGGATATCTTAAGCAGACAGTTCTTATTATCTTATTCAGACAGTTATTCTTTAATATATATATATATATATATTTATTTTAGCTTGTAATTTATATGTATAACACTGATTGAATTAGAATGCAATATATTTTGCCTGAATTTGATATATTTAGTAATTAAAGTTGTAAAATAGTTTGTTATTTACGATTTTCTCTAGATAGCATTTCGCATTTCATATATCTCTATAGCGATTTAATATTCGAATATTTAACTACGCAACCTATTATTACTTATCACATTCTCTTTTAAAACTAAGTGAAAATTACTCCAATAGTAACAGATAATGCATTTTTAATGCTTTTTTCTAACTTTTTTTTAGCAAAACTGAAATGGTTAATTTCATTTATGGTTAAAAAAATGTAAAGGGACTTATGATGAAGTATTGATAATTACCCACGTTTGCCTTTTGTTGCCAACCTGTATGCCAACATCGCATCGTATCAGATGCATAATTTTTCTTATGAAATTTCTTCAAACAATGCAAGTAACAATTGAGAAGAAAATAATGACATTTGAATAAGGCTGGCATATATTAGAGTATTGCAAACTGCTTTTAAGTAATGTGGACAGTGACGAATGTATGTAACATAAAAGATTAAAACGAAAAAATAAAAAAAAAATGTAGAAATTGATTCAAGCCTAAAAGCCCATATGTAGAAGTGAAAGATCTCAGCATTAAAATTATAAAATATTTCATAGCATTCCTAAACGCAGACTTGATATACGTCTCTATTTAAATATAATTTTATGAAACGCAGCTAACTTTCAATATGAAAAGCTGACTTTTACGATGAGTAGTCATAAGTTATTATCGTAAAATATTTTGAAATTATTATGGAATAAATTGTAAAATCAAAAATTAATCCTAAAATGATACTTAGATAAATCGAGTTCCCTGTTCTGTAAGCTAACCAAACCTTGAACATTGTTTATAGAAATATATAGAAAATGTAATAAAAGGATTTAATATACAAATATTTATATTAAAGTCTTTGGGCAGAGATAACATTAAAAAGGATAATATAACATTTCTGGAAAGAATCATTAGTTGGATGTTTTCAAATAAGGGGAAACGAACTAAATCATTATTTGATTGATAGAAATAAGTATGATTAAACAGACTTTTAATGAAACTAAGTTCTCAAAAGTTTTGGAATAAAGTTACATTTTATCCTGATACTTGCTGTCACATGCTTAAGAATGAGATAATCCTAATTTTTAAAAGATTTCAGGATACAATTTTTTTTCTTATAGTTATTATCTAAATGTTTTTCTAATAACATTCTAGAATTGAATTGAATTCATATGTATGTTTTAAATAAATATACATAAAAAAATATATTGAAATTTACTTTCTTTAAATTTTTGGTATCAATTTCATTCAAAAAATAGTTTGCTGACCATAACATTTACAAAAACTTTATTAGTAAAAAAAAATATTTGGAAAAAATGTCTCTTGTTTTCTTTCTAGAAAGGAAGGAAAAATAACACAGATTTTTTTTATTTGCCTATCAGAGCTGGAGGATAGATTTTCGTCACTTGAACTTAGGAGATAATATAAAACTAAAAAAAAATGTTCTTAACAATAAGAATAGAAAAAATATTGAAACCGAATGCGACTAAAAGAAAGAACGACATAATGAAGAATGCTATTGTTCTGTTCGATATTTTGCATCGCAGTATATTATAATGAAAGCTCTACGAAAAGCCCTGCACTGTGAATATCGTCTTGGACCATGACCTGCATTTTTATTCCAAAATTAACATGAAACATTTCACCTCTTGGAGCTTTCTTAAATATTTTTTTTTATTTCATGATTAAAAAAATAAATAAAACTCCTGACAAAAGAGATTACATACGTTTATTATTTATAGTTAAAAAATATACGAATATTTTGAGGGGTTTTTTTGACATAGAATTATGGTATATTGAATACAAATACTCAGTTTTTAACGAGAATATGTTCATCGGGTTGTAGTTTTATTTCATAACTAATATAAAAATTATCAAATGTATGTAAAGAAAGCATTTGACATAAAAATTATAAGAATTTTCAATCGCAAGTTCTAAATGAAAATTTTTTATTGATTCTTTTATTTGTTATAACTGCAGTAATGAAAAGTCGAGAAATAATAATTGCAGCATAATCATAAAATAATAGCAAGTAGAAATATAATGTATCTCCAAAATGTAATACCAATATATTAAACAAAGACCATAAAATATAATAATGCTTTTTTGTAATCATCAGCAAAAGTAAACGATATGAAGAAGAAAAAAAAATATGTGCATTAAAAGTACATTTTATTTATTTCAATTATCCTTTAGTCTTTAATTTATATTAGTTAATATAAATATTATAGCAATGTGAAATCATTTTCTTATTTTTAATTTATTATAAGTTTAGAACCAGTATTTTATTAAATTAATTGATTAACTATTAATTAAGTAGTGAAAACTTTATAGCAGTATAGTGTTATCGAGAATGCAAAAGTGGACAGATTTTCACTGCTCTAGAATGCCAGAAAACGATTGAAGAATTGATTGTAATTCCATTCTCAGATTCATAAAACAAATCTAGTTAAATAAAAGTAAAAAGTGATAAAAGTACAAGGTAAGTGTTTTAAACTGTTTAAATGAGAAAAACTCATTTCCTAATTTCATTCTTCCATAATGAGTAAGATTAATTTATTCTACCAGAACAGATCAAAACCCTCAATTTATGAATGAATCAAAAATAAGAATTTTAATATTATATTAGTTTTAAAATAATTTACAAAATAAATAATTTTTAAACTGAATGCGGATTCATTGCTTTAAAAAAATAAGAAACTAAACTATCAATGATCTGCGAATATATATATATATTTGTATATATACATATAACATCTGGTTTTAATAAATTAATGACTTCATGCATGACTTTGAATGTACTCGATTGTAGAACTGTCATGTCTTTCGCCTCTCCAATTAAAAATTGTAAACACAATAAGACTACAGTTTCCAGAACGTAATGCCAAGGACTATTTTTAAAATCTTACACGTAGTTTGCCTCTACTTACTTCTACCAAAATGTATTTTTGCATCCATGACTTTTGGCTGGTGGCAAAATTCGTATTGTTTTTATTTTGAATTTGAGAGTAATTTGGAAAGCAAAACTTTCATAGTCAGCTTAATAAAAGAAAAAGAGAGCGAGAAGTTCTTTTTTTACATTTTTTTTTCTTTCTTTAAAATATTTTGTCATTTCCGTTCGTGCAGGAATTTTCAACTTATGAACCCAGATTCCCACTCGAAACACGTTATAATTAACTGTAAATATTTTAAGAAAACAATGGCAGGATTTTTTTTCGGTGTCAAATTGCGTGTTCATCGCTGGGTCCGTAGCTATATTTATGATTATCCTGACTAAGCATGCATTGTTTGCGAAAACATTCGGATTTCTTTGAAAAAAAGTTTTCCGTTAAACACTCTCCACACAAATTCATATTTTACAGTTTATTCAATTAACGATAGACAAATTTAATCCTTTTGAAGATTCAATGTCTGCAGGTGATCAAATTTAAATTATAAACAATTTTATAATCAAATTAATAATATTTAATCAATCAAGTAATAACAAATTTTGCCAATACGTTTATATAAGTTTGTGCCTCAAATTATTATATGTAAGCTGAATCTATACACTAATATAAATTAACCCATTAAGTGACACGTTTTCCATTTGGGCATTTTGATATTTTACGTACACCACTCGGCTCCAAAATTATAAGCCATTGGTAAGCCATACAATTAGTTTCATTATATATATATATATATATATATATATATATATATATATATATATATATATATATATATATATATTATGGGTAGCAGAAAGGGTATATTCTATATTTCTTTTCTTTATAAAAACCAAACAAATCTAAAGTTGATCTGTAAGTTAAGCGAAATAGGATCATCATATTTGAAGCATTATATTTTTGGTTTGGTATTTGTGTTATAGTAAAATAGTATTTAGAGGTTTTAGTAATGATCTGATTCTTATTCATTATTTTGTTTTTTTATTTAAATTGTTTTATTGATCATTTTATAATGATACACTTTTCCAAAAATATCAAATATTTTCAAAACAAAGCACGTCTGTTATATAATTATATTGTTGCAAAATTTTGAAGATATATAACTTATACGGCTAAAACTTACACAAAATTTTTGGCAGTAATGGGTTAAGCATTTAGTCCATAGTAGTTGCTTTATAAGACATTTAATATCAAATACTATTACGTGATCTATAAATACACTTTAGAAAATTAAATATTGCATACATTTGATTTAGATATAAATCTTTCAGCCTGGATATATTCAAATTTAAAAAGAAAGAAAATATAGACAAGAAAATATTTAGAAAAATAAACAACAATATAACAAAAATTAACAGAATAAGAACAAAAGAATAACTAAAATAATATCTTATAATTCAAGTCGAAACTGAAATTCACAACATTTGTATGAAGCATTACACACATATTTTACCTTAAAAGAATTAAATATATTAATTAATGCCCATACAAAATACATTTGCTGATTCACAACATTTCTGAACATTATGTAAATGAATAAATATGTTTGCGTTTTCTGCTATTTATGTCGGGAATTTCTTAAATTTCATTCTAATTCTTTGAGAATTCTCATGAATTGAATTAAATCACAAGACAATGTCTTATAGGAAAAAAAACACCATTTTTTTTTTTTTTTTTTTAAATATTCAACATTTTGTAAAACATTTTTGCAAAGCGAAAACTTTTCAATTGTTTTTAATCCTTCATATCAAACACTTAGTAAATTTTAGGGAATACATAAATAGAAACATTCTGAATAGCTTTTAAAATATTAATAAAAAGTGAGTATATTATTTGCATAGTTCATATAAATTAGTTAAGTTAAATAATGAAAAAGAAGACAATCTCTTTTTCAAAATTAAACATTTCGTGAATTTAATTTGTGAAGGATACAAATATTGTTGTGCATTTATAAAAAGAAAGTTTAAAAAAAATTAGAATTTAAGTAAAGAAATAAAATTAAACTTCGTAATTAAAACTTAAAGGTAATAAATGAAATACTTTTTTTCCAAAACAATGCCATAAAAACCCACTATATTATATATATATATATATATATATATATATATATATATATATATATATATATATATATACATTTTTAAATACATTCACTACAAATCATTGAAAAACATCAACAGAGCTATGATAATGTGTATCCTTCATGTAAGTAGAATCAAATTTTATGACATTTTCTTTTCAGAAAATTCATTTATTTTGTTTGTTTATTGAAAAAATAAGAAAGGTAGTGAAATGTGTGAAGAGTAGATTAATGTCGAATAATTTCTAAAACGTGCGTAGCATAATAGAATCTATGCCAATAATAAGATTAGGAAGCATATTTATCCTTTCTTAAAAATGTAAAAGCTTAGCTCAATTGCAACATTAAATACGTATACCCTCTAAATATCTGAAATAATCAATTTACTAGCATTGAATATTTGCTTTACAATTTCATATTATATAAACGGATAAACTGTTCTAAATGAAAAAAACTTCTATAATTCAGTTCACCTTTTGGTAGAATAAACAGAAAAATAAAACTCAATACATGTGCAAAGCCAAGTAAATCGAATAAAACTTTTACAGAGAAACGCTGTAAAGATATTTGATACGAAAAATACCTTGATATGCATAAAAAACGAATTAATATTCAATAGCGTTTCATGGAAAACTGGATTTTTTTAACATAATCAAAAGGAGGAAGCATCTCTATTTGTTCAATTTAACTGATATCGTATTACTTTGGCAGACAGAAATCCGTTTAGAGATTCTATCAAGTATCACTGATTACACTGCCATACTGTCTTATTACTTTGAACCGGGGACGTTAAAACAGGTCGATAAAAAAATATACTCCAACTGATCAAGATAAAATATTATTATTGCAGCCCATCCTTTTCCGTGTTCTGATAGGATTATACTTTTTTAGATATTTTTTATACTATTATTCAGCTTCGCCATTAGGAACAATGAAGGTAAATCATCATATAAATTTTTTTCCTCCTTTCTTTCAATACCTCTGTAAAAAAGCATAAAATACTCTTTTAATTTTTTGTCACTTCTAAGTCGAAAATAAAAAGGAAAAATTAAACTCCGATAAAAATGATTTCGATATTTTTTTTTCCCGCTTGTACTTTTTTATAAGTCTATTTTTTTTTTTCGAAGTGAGATGAAGAAAAACACACACACATAGGGACTTAATGATGATGATGATATACGAGATATCTTCTTCTGTGAAGATGAAGGGTGCCTTTTTTTTATTTATTTATTATTGCTTTTCTTTTCTTTTTTTAGTCCAAGTTTCTCAAGTACTTTAAATGTGACCGTGACCTCTTGAAGTGAAACGAACTGGGCTATGACGTCACCGGCAGCGTGAAAATGCAATGCAAAGGTGTAAAAGAAGTCACGCTTGATTGCTTTTTTATAACATCCGGATAATTCATAAGAATTTTCTTTCGCCCATCCCCCTCTATAAAAACAATTGGATGTCATTTACGATATTGATGTCCTTAGGCCGTCATAAACATGACGGCTTTAATCAATAATCCAGCAGTTTCATTTTTTTTGAAGCAGGTAATTGGCCATAAAAATAAGAATTTTGAACGGAAAGAAAATTGATGTATTTTTAATTACTTACATTAACTTTGCTATTAAATTAATAAGTGTATTATTAATTAAAATATCTTTTTGATATTTAAAATTATTCTATCGTTAATATAAGATTATAATTTCAAAATTTCAAATAATTTCTTTTAAATTGAGATGATATAAATTGAAATGACAATAAAATTTAGTGAATCTACTTTTTTATATATATAAATATACCTTTATAATAGCATATTTTGTGACATAAGTTCCGTTTTAATAGTTAATTCTGCTTATTTTTTTAAAAACATTATAGTAGTTAATAACTAACATACAAAAAGCAAAATTTCATTTCAAAATTCTATTTTAAATTATCATTCTTGTTATTAAATTGAATTATCTCATATTTATCTCACTATAATAAAAAATCATTCTGGCTATGAATGTACGCTCCACATTTGCCCCTAAACGATTGGTCAGATTTTAACCAACCCTTGCACAATTATTGTTGAAGACAAGAGGAAGAATAATTTCAAATTCCATAGGGCAAATCTTAGTAAACATTCAACTACATATTCACTGGAATATTTATCATTCTTCTAAAATATTTTAAAAAAAGAATTATTTTAATACCATCTTAAAATTCAGAATGCTACCATTTTAATGATACCAAGTCTGTGAAGTATATTTTTCAATTATTATTAATTTTTTAATGGAAACTAAAACCATTAAGATTTTCACTGCTCAGTCACTATTTTTTAAAATTTGTATTTTATTTTAAAAATATGCATTTTATATTTTCCAAGTTATTTAGAAATGCCTATAAACAAGTTCTTTTCGATCAAATAGAGATAAAAAAAGAAACCAATAGAGATAAGATAAGTTTTTGATATCATATGAAACAGATATTCGACGACACCAGCCGCTTCAGATTATGAGAAATAAGCTAATATTTTGCCTTTTTTCCGTTGGCGTTTCGGATGAAATTTTTCGGAAAAAAAAATTTGGATTATCATAAAACAAAATAAAAAAAATTGCCATTTCAATCACACTCATTTATTTCTGTGCGATTATTTTTTAATTGTTATTATTTTTGTAACAGATGATTTTGAATTAAAGAAAAAAATCGTAGTTACTCTTTTGTTGGGTAATATTAACTTTGAACTCTTTTACTACGATTTCTTTTAATTTCACTTTTATTTCAATATATATGCTATGAGAGGGGTTTTGTATTTTTGATAAAACTTCATAAAAAATAGTTTCTACTTTCCATACATTATACATGAAGCAATTTTATCACTGATCCACGATGGTGCATCAATTCGCAGCTAAATAAACATTGAATCAATTTTTTTCTTCAAAATTTCAAAGTGCTTGATACATAAATAACGATAATCGAAAATATAAGATGACTTCTTTTCTTTTTTTTTTTTAGTTTTAGAAATATGAAACAATTTGGAAGCTTCCGCGTTTTTTTTTTTTTTTTTTTTTTTACAAACATAATTTTAACTATTCTATTCATTTTATGGAATTTATAATAACGCTACTAATATCCTTATAAAATACAGTTTTGAAATACACTATGCAGTTAGAAAATTAAATACTTCCCCTTTTTTTGTTTCTTTTATCAATCATGAATCATTATGATTTGCAATCACTTTAAGGGAGCGCGGAATTCTAATATGCATTTTTGCGTATTATTTAGTTAGGGTTCTGAAATTTTTATACATAAATATTAAAATATAAACTCATCTAATACCTACAAAAAAAAACTCTTTCAAACAAAATACTTTGCTTTTAAAAAGCTAGAAGATATATAATTTTTTTCAAGAATTTAAAAATATCCCAGGTGACTTAGTTTATAATTTTTTTTGTTATTTTTCCTTAATACTACACTTTAAAAAATTATTTAAATTCGAACTGTGTATGAATTTTTGAAAATTCCAATTAGATTCATTTTTATTAAAAAAATAAGCATACGCATTGAATGTTCATGAAAATTTTATATTTTTCTGCACTAAAATTGGCTTTTAACTTTTAAAAAAATATAAAATGCATATTATGTGTTTTTTTAATGTTTAAAGTTAGAGATGACAGAAAATTAAGAAAATAATATAATAAGCAAAACGGTGTAAGGCGTCTAAGATAATAAGAATTATAGATATATATCAAAGGTGAAACTAAGTTATTTTGCTTAAGAAGTTTATAAGGAAAAATTTCACAGAATATTTGAAATATTTGAAAATTTCACAGAACTGAAAATTTTAGCTACCATTAACCGGCCAAACTAACTAGTCGTTAAAAACGGCTAGTTTAATTATAAAATTCGAGTTAGAAATTTAACTCGTATTAATTGCTTGGTTTGTTCATGCAAACGCGTTATCAGAATTCTTTTTTTTTTTCAGAAATTATACTAAAGCAGTTCACTGTATTATTATTTCATTTTTATGTCTAACATTACTACTTTCTTTCAATTATATATTAATTTCACTTGAAAAGAGTTTTAGTCTTCATTCCATGAAAAGAATATGTCATTATATTATGGAATATGATGTCACAAGAAAAGTATAAAGCAGGAACTTTTTAAGAATCTATTGTCTTCTTATTATTAAAAAACTCATTTGATAATACATACCCTTACATGCATATGTGTACAAATACCATTACTTTCCGTGAGTTTCCAATTTAATTTCTAATTCTTCTTTTGAAATTCAATTACTTCTAGCATTAAATAATTTTATTTCCGCAAAACGTTTCCAAAGATGCCAATACTTCTTTCAACAACAGTATTTTTCTTAATTTTCCAGTTCATTCGCCAGAAAATGGAATTAGAACGACTCTTTCAAAATATCTCTTCGAATCGTTTTGCATTCTGGGAAAAAGTGCGAATGTTTTTTCCTCACAGGATTTTTTTTTTCACGCATGAATTTTTGTTTCTACTTTTTTTCGATACTTTCAATCAAATGTGAAAACAGCATGACCTGCATACGGCACGAGTCTTCATTTGAGTGATAAGAATTTATAATAATAATTAATGAAACATGTTTTTCTTTTTAGGTATATAGAAAAAAACTCGATGCTTTTGACGAATGCAATGAAGGTTTTTCTACAATTCATTTGCATCCGTCTTGTTATCAATGAGTTTTTTAATTACAATAATTTGTAAAAAAAACCTTATAATGCATTTTGAGATTAAAAAAATCGTCTTTAAAATTCCATTAATCTTTATTTTTGTATTCAAAATTAATGCCGCAATGCGAGATAAAAATAACAAATATAGGAAAAAAAAATGGAAAAAAAAATCTCGTTCTTCTAATCATTATCTTAGGAAATCAATTGATTTAGGAAAAGCAGCACTGCAGATACGTATCTAATCTTGAAAAACCTTTTTATTTCATATAACACACTTTTATCTGTAAAGTGACAAAATGCGCATTAAAATGCTCTTAACTTTAAATTAAATGGAAGCCTAATAAATTTAGAATAGTTCTGGTGCTTCGGTTTGAACATGTCATTAATCATCGATCGTAACATTTGATGTTATGCGTTTTGAAAATCAATTATTCGTCTACGAGTTTTTCTGATAAATGCATACTAATTTGATTCAATCAGTTACAACTGTCAGTAGGAACATGTTTAGAATTCTTCGCAGTATGGATGAATATGAATGAAAACGAATGAAACGAATTGAAAAATATTATTCAATTTTTCTTTTTGTGATTGTATGTGAGTTTTTATTTCCTCACGTGATTTCCTTTTATTTATAAAACACCCAAAAATTTTGTTTGCCCATTCCAAAATCTAAACGGTAAAGTACTTATTCTCAGAAAGAGTAATTCTACCATTTTATTAAAAAAGTTCACATTTTTTTTCTGTAAATTTAAAAAAAGGTCTATTTTAAAAACTGCGCCATTAAAAAAAAAAAAAAAACAGAAACTGGCTTTGGGCATTTTATTTTGGTGAAAACTACTGGATTTAAAAAAAAAAATAATTTAGTAAATGGAAAATTCCTAAATCACTCAAGATATTTTTGTTTGGTTTGCTTTATAATGAATGTTTAATTTTTATTTGACATGTTTTTAAGTGTATTTCTACTCCATTATTTGTGTATGTGTATATTATATATATAACTACTGCAACTGCCAAGAACAATTAGCCACAAAATTTGACACACAAAAGAAGTACAGTACACTCCCGATTATCCGCGGAATTGTGTGGCGCGGCCGCCGCGGATAACAAAAATCGCGGATAATCCGAAAAAAGCTAAAAACGGGAATAGCAAAAGAGAAAACAATCATTCCAACTTTGAAAAATCGTTTTATGTACAATAAAACGTAAAATAAAAAGCAGGAAATGTTTAACGCTTAATATTTTAGTATATCAATCGAAACTAACCTAAAATGCATTTTGTTAATGAAAACAGAAAAGTGCTTTGTACTTACGAGAGGCGTCAAGGATACACAGAAAAATTAATACATATGTACTGTTTTAATACTGTAATGTATTATGTAATTACAAAAGCATAACTGTAAAACTACACCTTTTTGAAGAAATCAATCATTTGTGTTTGCTTCTTGTTTTAGAAGCATTTTCTCTTTAAATAAAAGCAAAAAAAAAAAAAAAAAAAAAAAAAAACCTTAGTGCGGCAGGCACGGATAATCCGCTCCGTGGATAACCCGCCCGCGGATAATCGGGAGTCTACTTATATTATACTCTGATTGCATTCCGGAGAATTTAATGCCACTATTTCATAATAATTTTCATTTTTGATGAAGTAAGCAAGTTGGTAACCATCTTTTCTATTTTTTAAAAATCTTGTTGCTGAACAAGGGCTTGAAATAAAAAAGACATTTTCTGGTTTTACTTAAAGCCTGCTATGAGCATGCATCTCGTATACACTAACTCCGTTAAAGAACATTTTTTTCACATTGATCAGATTCGGAAGTTTGGATAAGGACTATCAGCCTCCTCATCTCAACACAGTTCAATATAAACGAGTTCATCTCCAAATAACTTTAGTAAAACTACAAAGGAATATAATAATGTGACCAATGATCAGAATAATCCACATTTCAAGGGAAGAGAATAAACGAAATATTTTTAAAAATTGATAATTCAGAAAAAGAATTTCTTTTTGTCTTTATTGATCAGCCACACTCGGAGAAAGAGACTTTTCTTCAAAAAATGTTAGATAAATTGTTTACAGCTTAAATTTTGAATCTTTTTTTCTTCTGGGAATGCGAGATCGTTGAGGAACGTTTTGTTCCACTACTTTCAAACAATCCATTGCCTTGTTAAAGAGACATTTCAGAACAATGTATCTGAAATATTTGCAACCATTCTTCACAAGACTCCAATCATCGTGCCAAAATGCGAAGAACAATCGGATTCTATCCTCCTTAAATGTACAGCATCGCACAATCAATTCCAGCAACAGTTTGCAAGGCAGTAGCAAAAATATATCCGCGCCCATGCTGCCACACAGAGGCGAAAGCGGACGAAGCTCAGTAGAAAATGCTTCTCATTTGGTAACAATGGAAAGCCATGACTCATCTGCGGTGTGACAATGGACCATGGAAACTACCACGAGTAGAAGGGTAGTGGCAGATGGGGGAAAGGGGAACAGAATGTTTTTGTGCAAATAACAAAAAATGACATATATCAGGTATTCCTTCGTTAGCCATTCCAATAATTCATTGCACTTCAGGCACAGGTGAGCACTGTATACGCAGTCACACTCGGGTGAACCGATATTCTTTGGGTTATTTATTTAAGGTTGAATGTGTTGATTTTAGAAGTTTCTTTTATTTTTCTGTAGCAGGGTCGGCAACTGAGAATTTTACTGCTTATTTAATACATACTTCAGAAAAATTTTCGTTTTTTATTGCTTTGTTTACGTTGTAGGAGACATCTTTATGAACTTTTTCTGCACCATGTATGTGGAGCCTCACATGCTTGGGAACGCACTTTAGAAACATGTTACTCTTATGGTGTCTTTGGAGATGTAAAATATACTTCTCAATTGTCAGCGAATGACATTTTAAAATGATGTATTCTTGACAGCTATTACTGCATGTACTTGTTTCAGAATAGTATTTTTACAAACTTGAGCATACGTAATATTATTTTTACAAACTTCAGCATACGCAATATTATTTTTACAAACTTCAGCATACGCAATATTATTTTTACAAACTTCAGCATACGCAATATTATTTTTACAAACTTCAGCACACGCAATATTATTTTTACAAATTTGACCATAAAAAACATTTTTACAAACTTTACCATAAAAAACATTTTTACAAACTTTACCATAAAAAACATTTTTACAAACTTTACCATAAAAAACATTTTTACAAACTTTACCATAAAAATACATTTTTACAAACTTTACCATAAAAAACATTATTTTTACAAACTTTACCATAAAAAACATTATTTTTACAAACCTTACCATAAAAAACATTATTTTTACAAACTTGACCATAAAAAACATTATTTTTACAAACTTGCGTAATATTATTTTTACAAACTTAAAAGCATTTAATTCTACATTTATATGCTTGAGTACACTTAATACTATACTTCAAAACTTTTATATACAAAATACTTATTTATAAACTAGGATAACTTTAATGCTATATCTACATATCTGTACACTCAAATCACATTTACTGATTTGAGTGCACTTAATAAAGTATTTACTTACACGAATCCATTTAATGCTGTTTTCACATACGAAAACCCACTTAACGCTACAGTGGTGACATAAAATTATTACGACTCCATTTATGAGTTTTGTTCATTTAATAATACATTCAGAGCACACTATTTACCTTCAATGTTGGTTGCACTGAAATGTTAAGAGTATTCTTGTTGGAACAACTTTGATCAGCATGACAAAAATATTCTTAGCCGCATCATTTTAATTTGTTAAGAAGAAATCTATACGAGGAAGTCAATTCAAATTCGCGTGTTTCTTTCAAATTCAGCTCGGAAGTTTAATTTTGGAATCCTCCGCACATCTTATGTTAGAGAAACATACGAATGGATATGGATGGGATATTAATGAATATTAACATCATGTATGGATATTAACATCATGCGAACAGATGGACTTTTTAACTGGTAAATTTGAAAATTGGATAAAAAAATGTACAATTTTAAATTTTGTATGACAAAAATTTAAAACAAAGACAATATTTGTAAAATGGATTAAAAGATCCATTGAATTTTTTTTCCTTTTAAATACGAAACTCTCCTAATTTTCCTCTGTATAATTTCGAAGAGAGTTTATTTTTCATTTATTTTAAGCATTAACAAGAAAAGATTTCTCTTCGAGAGGCAAAAATAAAGAACACTTATAATGCGGATGATAAGATGAAAGTAAATGTTAATTTACTCTGAATCTTTTTATCTGCAGCAATCATCTAGAAAACAAAGCAATGAGAGCAAGATGAATTTTAAAAAAATGACATTGAATCAAACTAATAATGCAGCAAACAATACACAATTAAGCATTCAGATATAATGAAACCAGGCTTTTAATGGCCATCGATTTCTTTAGTGGCTTTGTTACTTTTATTAACTAAACTCTGTTCCAAAAATTAAAATGGTGATTGCAGAACCTTCTGAGCGTCAGCGTTTTTCTCTTTGGATAATTGGAGACCCTCTATAATGGAACATTCTTTTCTTCGTTAAATAAATTAATGCTGACAAAAATATTATCACTGCATTTTCATATTTTCTTTTCTATTAATTTCAATTGAATCGTTTAACACTTGAATCTGTTTAATCTGTTAAATCTGTTTAAACACTTTTTATTAATAATAAAAAGTGTTTAAACAGATTTTTAAAATATTAAACTTTTAATACAATATTCCTATGACATTTCAGAAAGCATTTTTTAAAAATCTGAATATGGTAAGATAAAAAATTAAAATTATATTAAAATATATGTAAAGAAATCCAATGCTAATTGCTTTTGTTGAAAATAAATTCATACAAATTCCCATTAAATGCACATTTAGCCTTAAAGTAAGAATAGCCAATTCACGAATTCATATTACTATGCTCTGAACCAAAGAATCAAACCCGTAGATTTAACAATATCTCGTCAAATAACAAAAATGAATCAAGAAATTTTATCCAATTATCATGACTTCAGTTATTACAATGGGCTGATTTGAAAATCCCGAGAAAGATGAGAAAGTCACATAAACTAGTGTAGCATCAACAAAGAGATTTCATATTTAGAAACTGAAACAGGAACTTTTAAATTAAGTAAATTGGATTAAAGAAAACACGCACTCTTTGAGTTAGCAAAATTCGGATTTCATTCATCCTGGTATGATTAATTAAGAAAATAAATAAAGGTGTTGCAGTTTAATCAATGCAAAAATTATTCAAAGTATTATTTTTGGTTACAGAAGCGGGAAAATCATCATTTGAAAATGACCGTAATATAATTATCTTTTGTGTTGATTTGCGATGTTTGCAGTAATAATTAAATTATTAGAATTTCATAGAGGATTATGAGTATTGTTGTGAAAATACCCCGCTCAATTGTTGTTTTAATTAAATTTCATAAATTCGATCGTGAATAATTAATTATGCAAACAAACTTATAAAGGGATAAAATATGAATCAAATTAGCAAGCAAAAGTATAAGAATGTATTTATTACGGTCTGATAAGAAAATAATTGAAAGTTTGAAGTTCTCAGATACAATTAAATCGTTTCTCAGGTAAAATTCTTAGATTAAAATATAAAAGATAATAATGGTAGCTCAAACTTTTTGGAAGCAAGTATTTACTTAAAATTGGTTGCATTAAAAAATGCTTGATAGAAATTAATTCACATAATTGTTCCAAGTAATGCTGGTTAAACAGATATTTAAAAAATATACTGCAAAAAGAAAAAAAAACTATTCTTGGTTTAATCAACTTAATATAGTTAAATAAAAAAAAGGCAACTGTCTTATACTTTTGATTTTAAATAGGATAGTGAAAGTAATCAAAACAAACCATTAAATACTTCGAAAAATGCAGTCTCAATTTTTTATATTACTCTTAGATAGGTTTTTCAATTAAAGTATTATAAATAACTACATTATACACAAATAAATAAAGTGCACTCCCGAGTATCCGGCCTAATATTGTGGATGGTCAAATCGGATGATGAAAGAGTCGGATAGGACGGAAGTTCAATGGATTCATTTATTTGTCCACCAATAACAGTTGATTGAGTTTTTGTACCAAATATCCCCCTTATAATACGTATTTTCTCATTTCTTATTGAGTACCAAGCCCTCCATTTATCCAGTACTTAGCCCTCCAGTACTAAGTCCTGAAGCCACATTGAATGCGAATGTGACCCAGTGAATCATGGAAGCATTTGCCCGTAACGTGTAGAGTTAAAATAGAAGACCCTGTACTGGTAGTTTATATACTGCACATTTCAAGAATTTATTAGAGAAAACAAAGTTAAACGATGCAAACTGTTAACATTTTTTAACAGAAATTATAAAATCTTCATTGTAGTACACTTAAAAAATCACTTAGCATACCCAAAGAACATTTACAAATACTGTACGTGCTGTAAAGTTATAATCAGGAACAGAGGAAATAAATTAGGTCCGTTACACACCGATGAAACGATGAACAACGAGCAGAACGCTGCTCTTTTCCTGTCATAACTCGAATTTTGCACACGACACTTAGAAGGATTGTAGCAGACGTCCACTTCCAATGCTTTGCCAATGTAGCACCTTGCCTTTCTCATTTAATTACAATAAAAGAAAACCAGGCCGTATAGTCGCGAACCGGATACTCGGGAATGAACTGATTCATAATTTTCGAGTTGCGGTTAAAAGCACACTATGTAACTTTTTAATAGATAAAAATCTTATAAAATCGAGATACTATTTTTCTGATTTTTTTTAATTGATTAGATGTTTTTAATAGCGTTTAAAAAGTGTACATTTAATATATATTTTTTTTAACTTTTGAAACATAATGTGATATTTAAGATTTAACAAGTGGAAAACAGAAGAATAAGGGAAGCTATTTTATAAGTTTTTGAATTATGCTTTACTGATGGGAAAGTTATCATTTTTTAATAAATATTTATTAACTCATACTTCAAAAACAACTTGAGAAAAGGAATATTTAATCCGTGGAAAAAAGAATAAAAATGATATTATAATATATCGTAATACTTGTATTGAACAATTTTTAACTTATTAAAGCAAATATCTAGAAAAAGTCTTTAAAGGCGATATACATGAATTAATCACTAGAATATGAGCGTATTATTGTCATGAAAAATTAAATTCCATTACTCCAGAACTGTATTCTAGAAAAGTTAAAGAAATCAAAATATATATCCATATAAGTTTTAAATGCCAAAATATTGTTAATCCTTGAAGTGTCTTCATGGCAAGTTTCAGTTATAGCCGTAGGTTTGAAACTTCCCTACAATACTACAATTCCCCCTACAATGCAGCACACACGCAAACCAGTACAAGTTTATTACATCAGTCAATTATTATTCCATTTAATACAGCGTGGAAGTTTGGTAAGACGGTGCTGGCATTCATGTAATTCTATCATCTGAATAAAGCTCAAACTTGAGGCGGTTGCTTCCAAGTAGCTCAAGTGTGTCTTCATAAACTAACTACATTCGAATTAAATCACGCTATAGACTTCAAAGATATAAGAAACAATATTTTCATACTAATATCATTTGCATCAAATTGAGATTGATTTTAAACAAGATTAAACGAATCGATCCATTATAAAAACCAAAATGAATAAATTTATTTTATATAAGCTTTTGAAGATTAATTTTATATTAAATAAAACTTCAATTTAAATTTAAGCAATGAATGCATCTAGAAAATGAATTTTTAGCAGTTTTTACAGTTGGAAAGAAACTGTGAGATGGATTTTCTGAATATTATCCGTAGAAATTTGCTCGTGATAAAATATTTACTAGAATATTATGCTCCTTCAGTTTAAATAGGATATAATCCAATTTATGTTTAAATTATATCAAAAAGCTATTTTTAATTTTATTTTTTATAATTTTATTAATTCTTATAAAGACATTAGTTCAAATTCTTGTTTTTTTATATAGTTAACAGAACCGTTTTGAAAATGATTTGCATAAATTCTATTTTTTAATTGCTGTATAATATGAAGCAGAATTATTGTTTTTGTGGGAGGAGAAGAAAAGAAGTGGTTGCCAGCATGCCTATTAGTAGCTGCCAGCATGCCTATTAGTGGTTGCCAGCATGCCTATTATCGTAATATTCAGTTTACTCAAAATAAGAAGTCAAATAACTTAATTCTTTCGGTTGGATACTTATTTTTTATGAATCAGGTTACCATTAAAAAAAAACATTGTCTTTTTTTGTTTCCAGCATGGGGATTTAAGGATTTAATATGACTCTGAAAAATAAAATGCGAAGGAAAGCAAAACTCTTTCGTTCGATCAAAAGATAGGTGATACAAGCGTAAGCGTAAAGTAAGGTCAGCCTCATTTTCGTTTGTGATTGAACTATAATTTAACATTGATTTAGGGATGTAAAAATAATTTTAAGAATGTTGAAACAAGCAAATCATTTGTAATTTCTTCCAATTAAAATCTAATGTTTTTTTTTTACTCTAATTGATACGTTGAATCGCTTTTCTTCTAAGCAATAAAACAATAGTTTTTAATAGTTTCAAATTACCATCTCAGTTTGATGATAGAAACGAAGATTAAGGAAAAGCTATGTGAAAATTATACAAAACTGAATTGGATAGAAGACATTTTAAGAAATAACAAATTCTATTATTACGAAATTTATTAATCTCAGAAATATTTAAGTGAGCACTGGAAAATAAATCTCATCATAACTTAATTCAGAATTTCATTTATATTATTTTTATATACGAAAAAAAATCTTGTACTGTTGTATGTATACGCTTCTTATTAAAAACAAATGGTAAAAAGAATGGAAAGATAAAAAGGGAACTAAATAATTAACGAATATAAATATTGCATATTCTGAGGAGAGAGATTAGCAAATATTATCATTCAAATTCTTCTAGCCGAAACATTGCCATTTTAGCCGAATAACGGGAAAATTTGATAAAAAGAGTTTCGTCGATTTCTAATTTTTATATACATTTATACATTATATTATAATTATACATTCTATTATAAATATATTAAACATTATACTGTTATACATTTGAATTTCAAAAAAATAAATAAAATAGAAACAATAGCTTGTGAAAGATTTGTTCAAAAAGAAAGCATACAACAAAAAGTATTAAGAAAAATTATTAAGCATTTGATGCAAAATTAAGATCGGAAATAAATTTTAAGTTAGACAAAGCATATTTATAACTTAATAACTTAAAAAAATCAAATAACTTTTTTAAAAAACTTAACTTTAAAAAAATCTAACAAATTCTCTTGATGATTCAAATATATATATATATTTTTTTTTTCTCCGGCAAAATTTTTTCACTGCAAATTAATTATGCATATTTTTTTTTCATGCTTTGTAAACTGAATGCGTTCAACTCTAGTTTGAATTGCTTCAAAATTGGTACTCCTTGTAATTCTGAATTGAGATGTCAAGTCAAATCATCAATACATTCTGCAAGTCATTTACTTTTTCTGTAGATCTATCGGTTGCAGTTGTGCAATACGAAGATGAAGCCTGTCAGTCAGCATTTTGCCATGTGAATTCAAGTTTCCGACATTATTGCTATCAATTTCCCGATTCCGAATTGTCAAATTCCGGATGGTTAATTTTTCATGGTAAGTGAGCGACTTCATCTGTTTCTGGTGTTGCTTCTGATTGAATTTTGAAAAATAAGGACAGTTCTTATTTTTTTCATTTTTTTTTATTATTTATATCATGCTGATAAAATGAGAAATATTTGAAGCTTGAAAGAAATCAAAAATTAGGAATCACTTGTCAGATAGTGTAGAACAATTCCAAATAATAAGGAACTCGTTCTTAATAAAATTTATAAAAGAGTAATTTCTGAAAATTCAAATAAGTAAAGCCTTAAATTCACTGTCTTGTAGTTTATCTGCCTATTATTTGATTTATTATTTTTATGCTAATTTTCGGATGAAATATCTTTGTATTAAGATACAATTTTTTATGATACAATTCTTCAGCAGGTACCAATAGCATCGTAAATTTGAAATGGAAATTTATAAAGTCATTATAAATTTATTAATATACTGTTACTCTCATATGTTTAGTAATTTTTTTTTTAAGTTCAAAACACTTTGGAAAAAAATATGTTTAGTATTTTACGCGATCAGTTCCACTTTATTCTTTTAAGAGTTTGGTTTCCCTGCATTTTTTCCCTGTGAAAGATTGGCAAAAGAAGCATATTTTTGAGAATAATGACTTTTCCGAATCCTTGCAAAGCAAGAGAGTATATTTAGAAGAGGTAAGTGTTGGATCGAAATCAACACTGAGTGTAAAGATACAAACGGTGGCCAAGAAGTGTAATTAAGGATAGAGAGATAGTATATCCTGGTTATTTGGCGTGTTGCCGTGGAGTACCGGTTATTCGCGGTTCCTTTTGAAGTTAACTTCAATTACACAGCAGAAATGTAACACATTTACGTGGAATTTCGAGTTAAATGATTAGGAAACACTCTTAAAGCCATTGATGTTACAATTACAGCTTATATTTACTTACTATATATACACTGCTTTAAGAATCAACAGTTTGTAACCTAACACTTGAAAGATAACTCTTGAGATAACACTGTTGAAGACAAGTTTTGTATATACAAATGATGTATTAATATACATTCCTCCGTAAGATTTCATTTCGTTTTTTTTTTTTTTTTTCTACACTTAATTCATTTTGAACTAATGTTCTTGAATTATTGTTCAACTGAATAAGTCTTTAAAAAGCAAGTATATTCAATAATTAAGCTGCGTATCCCCATCCCCTGCGTATTCCGCGGGTTGTTAATCAGTCCATTTTCTATTGCATCCTGCGTTTTTCGCAGTTTAAAGTGTTTATTTTTACGATCAAAGATTTTTATTATCTTATATTATTATCATGTAATGTATAGTAATGGTCCACTTTGTTTGAAAATTATTTGAACTTATTTGCAAACATCGCATCGAAATAGTGATTTTAAATATTGCGCAGTCAGAGGGTTAAATATTATTCAAATAGCTATGAATATATTAACTTCAGCTACAATGTATTTAAGAATAACTTTCGATTTCATTTAAATTAAAAGTACGAGTTTTGATAAATAAATTCGCAAATTTCCCATTATATTTATGAATAACTTTCTTATTTCCAGATACACTTTTCGAATTGACACAAATATACAGTATTACAGGTCTAAAGGAATTACTAGAAAATTAATCTAGTGAAGCTGGTAATATATATTCCAATATATATACTCAAAATGCACATTACTTTAAATAGTATGTATCGAAATACATTTATGCAACTATAATACAAAATAGCGAGCGCCTGATAATTTCTATAATTTCTCGCATAAAATGTTAAAAATTTGACAATGCTAAACGATTTGTTGACAGTAATTTATTTACTTAAAATAAAGGCATTTTTTAAAAAATTGAATGTTTGTTTAACACTGTAAATGATAAATAATAAAAGACAGTAAGATATAATTTAGAAGAGCGATATCATGAGAGAAATTGGAAATTGTTGTAGATTTTTAGAAATTATATTAGTTTTGCACTCAAAATATTAAAAAATAGCAACTACCTGTTATACTGAGACGATTTTAAAATCTATAATTGCATAACTTTTGTTAAAAAGTTGAATGATTTTTTAAAACATTATAATCTCCTTATTAGATTGAAAGGATTCCTAATTTAATTGAAGTTAAGACTTTGATGCTATGTTATTAATGTATATTTGCCTAATGAATAGAGTGGTATATTTGTATATTCTGTTTTAGATTTAAATATTTGACATGTGTCAGTGAATACGTCCGAATTTTATATAAATACTCATTTTCAATAAATATTTATATCCGATTTTTTTTTTTACTTATTGAAGAAAAATACCTTTAATTTAACTACTTTTAATTTAAAATTCTGTTTAAAATTAGGCTCAGATTATCTACACTTTTGTGTCAATTATATTTAAAATAATGGCTTTAATCCTATGTAAAAATTGATTACATAGGATTAATGCTATGGGATTAAGCATAAAATGATGGAATCTGTAAGAAATTTTACAAATTATTTACTTAAATATATTAAATTTCTATTTATATATATTAGAACATACATTCGCCAAATATATTAAAAAAATTGTTTAAAACAAAATTATCAATTCCAAAAAATGAAAATTGTAATTAAAAAATGTTAGTATATCTGGTGACTTGAATTTTAATTTTTTCTCCCACAGATTTTTTTTTTATTATAGCATAAAAATAATATTCGAATAGATCTAGGTATAATTTTAAAATTCCATTTAAAATTAAACTTTTAAAAATGTATGCTCATTTATTTGTATGCTCATGCATTGAATTTCATAATTTTTTTATATTTTTACTTTTAGGAATTACAACTGATTTTTGACTATCTAAAATAACTTGAAATATAAATTGTATTCTCAGTTTTATTTAAATATTGAGCAGGAGTCTAATATAAATTTTAAAATTCTATTTAAAAATTAATTTTTATAAAGGGTTTTTTTTATGTTCATACATTATATTTTAATTAGTTATATTTTAATATTTTTTGGGCGGGTGGGGGGTGGAATGAAATTGATATTTGAGTATCTAAAAGAACTTGAAATATAAAATGCATACCCAGTTTTATTTTAATATTTGGCACCAGTCTTTTATATAAATTTTAAGTCATTTTTATAAATACCTGTATTAAGATACCTGGAACATTCCGCAAATAAATAAATTTGAAAATAATGTCGTTTTTAAAAAAATTCATTAAAATTATATTTACTACTCTGAATCCATTAAATATCCAATTATTTTAAGAATACCTTTTGAAATAATATTTAAATTGCATTAAATGATACATAATAAGGAAAAACAGTAATAAGGAATTTTCATATTTTGTACGTTTTTGTTACTAATTTATAACTCCACCGCCCCCTTTAAGTTTAAAAACATACACAAAAATTCGTTATCTTACTTTTACTGGTATATACATGTCAGCTCCAAAATTAGATATTAAAGTCATTAATACTTCAAAATGTATTAATTGTATTTAGAATTCTACTAAAATAAAATTTGTTTTGCTTAACAGGGTATATGTCGAAAATAACATTTGATTTCAATTAATTGATAACAATTCAGTAATATATATTTTCAAGGGAAAAGTTGTTTGATGTGGAAGTATCTATCTAAAGTTATTCTAAATTCAAGAAGTTAGGGTTATAATTCTAGCTTTTTATATACTAATAAATGTATGTCCAAGTAAAAGATTTTTAAAATATACAGATTGGCAAAAGTACTTTTAGACTTGATAGGATTGGATTTATTTTTGAACTGAATAAAAATGAGGCTGAAATATTTGGTGTTTAATAAAATATAAATTGATGATAAGCGTTTCATGAATGAATCGATTTTACTTAAAGAAAAAAAATGATAATATTTTATACACTCTCAAAAATATTTTTTAACAAAACTACAGTAATAACATAGAAACTATACTACTCAACAACAAAAGGGGAAAAAATAAGAAAATAAAATTCCTTCCAATAAATTTTTGAAACATAAAATATTCAAAGATAGTATAATTTTGGAAAATAGTATTACCAAATTAAAAACTTTTGAACTTTTCAAATTATCTAAATAAAAACTACAGAAATTTACTTCATAATAAGTAAACGGTGTAACTTAATATCTTCTTACTTTCATGTATTATATAAAGAAAGCGTAAATATAAACCCAATATGAGTTCATTTTAAAGTATTATATATAAGCCTCGGTAAAGTAGGCAAATCTCTGTAATATTAAGTGGCTTACCTGAAGTATAAGTCATCAGTAACCAAAAGCACACAAAAGTTCGTGATATCAGATAATATCTTCGATTCCAGTTCCAAGAATTAAGCGAATAATCCACTGAAAATTCCATTTCTGCTGTTGAAACAGTCTCTTTACTTTCCACTGGTTTGTTGTAAGATTTGAAAGTATATTTGGTGGTATAAAAAAACAAATGATCGTTACATGTCCACAATACTTGCTTCTTTCAATTTTCGGCAACCACAATTTCTGTTATTATTATTATTCTAAGATGAAAATCTTAAGGCGGAAATCGAGTTTGGGCATCGGAAAAACAATTTCGAGACTGCACGAAAAGCGCTCGGGCGGCCGCAAGTTTGCACAATTGGGTCAGAACAGATGATAATAACCGCAAAAATGCTCCGTTAAGTTCGTATAGGAAAAGAAAACCCGATTTAGCCCGAGTTACGGTCGTGCGCTTGAGAAGGGAGATGATGTTGTGATGAGTAAACGTGGTTTTCTCTTTTCCCTTCCTTCGCTCATTCACACGCAGTCACACAGCCAGGCTCCACACGTACTATTTGCGTCACGTGACCGGCGCTTGACGGAGGGGCGCGGTTTTTGACAAGTGAGAGCAGTTCGCTTGTTTTGGTTGTTTGGTTTTTCACCAAAAAGATTTTTCTTCTTCTCTGGCGTGCTCCGTCTTTTTACGTGTAGTATTATTCGTTTACGCGCCACGCCTGTCACATTATGATTTTGTAGCCTTATTATTATTATTTTTGGTCTTTTATTTTAGAAGTCGAGAGATTCGCGTTCGCTTTTTAATTTTTGACGGCATTCTCTCGCCATCGCTCTTTTTCCCGTCGCTGCGTGAGGAAATAGTTTGGGGTTTCTGAATGGAAGGAAATTTCCGCGTGCGGTGGTTCAATTTAATGAAATTATTTCCTAATGGAAACGACTCCTTTCTTCAGGGCTCATTTCCTTTCCCCTTTTTTGGCAAATTAACAACAATAATTTAGACACAAAGGTTTGCATTTTTTTTACAAACATAAAGACGATTATCTAAGCAAATATATATTTACAGAATTAAGTTAAATAGAAAGTATTACTTTCTTATTTCAATAAAACATTTTAAATTAAGGTAATTTTTAGTTTACTTATATTAACGTCCCGATTTTAAAGCAACACTAGCGCTATTTCGAGACAGACCACGTCATTTTGAACCGCAGTCAGATGATGAGGACAACACCTTAGCTGGCACACCCTCACCAATCTTCCACACCACACCAGTGGGAGAACGTTTGGCTCTGACATATTAAATGTGCATCAGACTCGTTTACACCACGGTTCTTCGGTGAATCGGGTCTCGAACCTAAGGTCTCGGTTCTGTAGCCGAGACCTTAGCACCAGGCCTTAAATTAGTTTTCAGAAATATTTTTTGAATAATTTAGGAGCAGAAGAATTTAAATAAAATACGCGTTGCCAATTTATCTCCATTCCTATTTGTACATTCAGCAATCATAAAAATTGAGGAATATGTCTTTGAAATATCAACAATTTACTGGTCGACAAAAATAAAATAAATTTCACCGCTAAATGCCTTTACTCATTAATGTAAATGTTTTCTAGTTTTTACTATAAAATTTTACCGAACAGAATTTCTGTTTTTAAGGAATTTGTATTGAAATGGGTTAGGTAGCTGGAAAATGTCAGATGATTCAGAGAAAAATTGTCATATGAACATGTCAAATATGAAAATACTTATAAAAGATACGTTTGCGAATTTATATTTTTTCAAATACACATTTTAGAAGCGTTATTGATTTTTTTTTAAATGTCGCAATAATGCTTGCTATTATTATGTAACATTTTTATTTAAATATAAAATTTTATTTATGCTATTATTATGTAATATTCTAAGTTAAATACAAAATTTTAGACAGACCAATCAGAATAACACCCTTAATTTTTCTCACAGTCCGTGGAAATAAAAATAGGAATTACAAAAATCCATCTGAACACTGAAAAATTTCTATATTTCAGTAATGTAAATATTTTCAGCACTAACTACTTATTATATATATAAAAAAAGTGCTCAGAATTATGCTCTTTATAAATTATAAATATGCCTAGATTTTTTATTCAGTAATGCAAATAAAATATATACCTAAATATACATAGATGTATTATTCAGATATGGGCATTCTTTGAATTTTTAGAAAAAATTTCTAAAATAGTCATATTATCAAATTATAGTTACATTTTGGACAAAAATAACATTAAAAACATCTATAAAAGCAAAATACACCGGTAAAATGAGAAAAGTGTTTTTTTTTTTTTTTTAATTCTAAGAAATAGGAGTTTTTGGCTAAAAAAGAAATTTGAGGCAAAAGTTTTTCTGGCTTAGAAGTTTATGAAATAATTTATTTAAAACTCATCAGATAGCTTAAAAATGCTTTATTTATTTCCTGAACTAAGAATTAAGCTATTTTCTTATCCATTTTGTAATGTTAACATTCGGCTACTGAATAATGCGAAATTTTCAATTTTTTTTCTCACTGTGAAGCAGTAACACAATTATAGAATACTCCTAAATCTGTAGATTACTTATTTTCTAGTTCAGGAACTGCAAGGCAGTGAGAAATTATATGAAATTTGAGCGAAAAATATGCATTAGATTTTAATCTATGAAGTGTTCCGTAAATAAAGTCTACCGAAGTCTAGACCTTGAGAAAACACCATTTAAAGTTATAAAATAACATTAAATGTAATAATGTATATAAATGTAATGAATATAAATATAATAATGTATATAAATGTAATAATGTATATAAGTGTACGTGATGCATATAAATGGAAATATGAAAGTCAGCATAACTCCCTTTAAAAATGAACTTAGAAGCCAAATTCAAAAGGTTTCATAATAAAAATTGTTCATACATTAAGTGCATTAAATAAAAAAAATCATATTTTTGAAAAATCGACGTTTTAACGCAGTCATCTACCATTTAACAGTATGAATTAAGAAGAAATTACCTAATCATCATCATTTATAAAAGACTACACAACTTTCGTTATTAGATGCTTCATTATGATGATTCATACTGTGGAACGACTACCCAGGAAAACGACTTGACGAGACTTCATTCATCATTCTCCTCATTTTTAAAACAATGCACTGATGTAATGAGTGTTTGATGAAGCACCTCTTTAGCGAATGCTGCATTTGAACATATCATTCTCGGTTCTAATTAATACTTCAATTATATGCTTAGAATTAATTTGAAACAAACATTGAAGAAATGATCAGGAAGAATTATTTATTTAGTGTTTATATTTAAAAAAAATTAAGTTTTTTTTTTTTTTTTAAAATCTATTAGGATCCAGTAATGGAAGAGAAATGAGTGTAAATTTTTACCGTAACGCTGGTAAAATTTTAGCAGATTTCATTATTGTGTTTAACACGTTTACTTCCCCCAATCCCGCCTGATAATCGGATCATCTATCCAATTAGATGACTCCTTGTTTATCCTATTCTAACTACAGTGGTAAAGAGATTATCTAATTAGATAGATTGTTCGGTGCGATTAGATAGTAGGCGTAAACCACAGATGACTCATGACTCATCTGTGGTTCACATCTACAGACAAAATTGACTGTAGGAGAAAATATGAATCCTGTGCAAAGTTGATTTACTAGCAAAATAATAATTTATTTTATTTCTATATTTATCATGTTGCAAAAATTTCTATAAGGATGACTAAGACAGTATATTAAATTGCTTATCAATTAAATTATTTCATAGAATTACCAATTCAATCACAAAAACAATAATTGATTAATCCAAAAATAGATTAATTAATTGATTCATAAAATTATAAATAAAATATACGGATTATTAAAATATTCAATTCTAATTTTATTTTCTTACATGCTTTATATAATCACAAATACGTTTTCCCCCCCTTTCTGATTTGGATACGATACATAAGATATCTAAGAAGGTAAATTATGCTTGATTGCTGTTGGGTGTAAAATAATTTTTCAATTTTTAATATTTCCAATTTTGAAAAAAGAATCTTGTTTGTACAAATGTTTGATGTAATATTCGAAGCAGTAACAAAATTTAGATGGAATTCAAATAATTGATTTCTAAAAATGAATTTTCATGGTGTAATTGTAAAAAGCAAAATTTGGCAGCAAATGCTGATTTGATTTTTTTTTTAAATCTGAGAAAGTATTGTCGTGGAAGGCCGCATTTATATCTTCTCACCAATAAATTATTAGAAATATTATTTTTTTTTATCTATTTTAATAAATCCCATTTAATGTCGAATATTTGAGATAAATTTTGAAAAACTGATTTCATAACAAAAGTAATGGTACTTGATGATGATTAATTTAAGCAGTCGCTGGAAGCTGAACAAGCATAGTGAAATTCAAAGTATTCAATTTCTCTTGGATTGGGGAACTTAAAATCTCAGTTTTAGTTTAGTAATATTAACGTCCCGTTTCAAATCAACACTAGGGCTATTTTTGGACGGACCTCGCAATTTTGACCGCGGCTAGATGAAGAGAACAACAACTGAGCTGGCATTTACTCTCCAAACTTCCACACCAGCGAACCTGATACCCTTCGGTTCCGAAGCCGAGACCTTACTACCAAGACACGGCTGCCTTCGCGGAGTTTTATAAAATTAGGTGATAATATCCATATATGTGTATTCAGATTAAAATAATAATAATAATAAAAGCATTTGTCTTTTGGAAAATCAGACTGTGTAGTAGCCTCCCCCCCCCCGAAAATTACCAGAACATTTGCGTCATTTACAACTCCTTTGATTCTTTCCTGTTGATAAATAAAGAATATAATGAATAGGGTTATACAAATGTGACACACTTCAATGTAATTTTAAATAGGTGATAATTAGGTGATAATATCCATATATGTGTATTCAGATTAAAATAATAATAATAATAAAAGCATTTGTCTTTTGGAAAATCAGACTGTGTAGTAGCCTCTCCCCCCCCCCCCCCCGAAAATTACCAGAACATTTGCGTCATTTACAACTCCTTTGATTCTTTCCTGTTGATAAATAAAGAATATAATGAATAGGGTTATACAAATGTGACACACTTCAATGTAATTTTAAATAGGTGATAATTAGGTGATAATATCCATATATGTGTATTCAGATTAAAATAATAATAATAATAATAATAATAAAACATTTGTCTTTTGGAAAATCAGACTGTGTAGTAGCCTCCCCCCCCCCGAAAATTACCAGCACATTTGCGTCATTTAAAACTCCTTTGATTCTTTCCTGTTGATAAATAAAGAATATAATGAATAGGGTTATACAAATGTGACACACTTCAATGTAATTTAGTTTTATACATCGATATTATCTAATAATAATGTATAAAAGTAGTATAATAGTATAAGCTTGATGAAAATTTAAATTTGGAACAAATATTAAAGATTTCAACAGATGTTTTTCTAACGACATCAGATGCATAGAATTACACAATATATCAAAGAAATTTTGGGAATGTTGCTAGAATTTTGTCTAAAAGGACCCTAACATTGCAGTGATATACAGGGTGTCCCAAAAAATGTATACACACTTTAAATAATTGTAAATTTGGGGTTTATTATAATTCGAATAATTTTCAACATGTAAAAGATTCTACATTCTATTGTCTTGTTATCGCATGATGTCCGTTCTGCTCCAGACACTGCTGACAACGCGAAGCGATGGAATAGCACACATGATGGAACAATTCCCTTGGGATATTCGTAAATTCATGTTCAATGGTTGCCCTCAACTGAACAACTGTTGCAGGTTTATGGACGTCCTGAACAGTTCCATCAGCTTCAAACTTATCTCTAATTCGAGTGATGGTAACTCGTGTAGGTGGTTCTTTGTTAAACTCCCTCTTAAATTGTATTTTCACTTCTACTGCATTTTCATACTTCCAGTAGCATTTTAGAATAAATTTCCTTTCTTCAAATTTAAGTCTGTCTGCCATCACTCGGTTCAATGGATTCAGTCTGTAAAGAAAGACGAAATAACAATTATCAGCTGCTAAAATGTGTATATATTTTTTGGGACACCCTGTATATCTTATAAATTTCGTCTGTCTGATGGTCATGCATTACTGGAAGTTCTTTATAACTGTCAAACTTACTCAAAATATATAGTCAGCCATTTATTAGAGAAAAAAAAAACTTTTCATCTTCATTTATTAGGGAAGAAATAACAACTTAGTTCGCAAAACTTGATAAAAGTATCTCGGAAGCGGGTCAAAGATTTAATAATTTTACGATAGGTTTTTTTTCCAAGTAGATACGATGTCTTCACGCGGCTCAAACATATCGTAGGACAAAAATAATGAGAGAGATATATATAAGGTATAACGTGATAACTGTAATAGATGACCTGTTTTATCAAAGGACATCTGAGATTACTGAAAATGTGAGTTATTTCTCAGCATACAAATGTTTGAAAACGAAATCTTTAAACATAAAAAAAAAAAAATGACTATCCGAATATGCATAAAAATTGAAGTAAAAGATATGTCTGCAGCTGTGTTAATACATTTTAATAAAGGAACAAACATGAATGAGAAATGCATATTGCAGAGACATCATTTAAGCTCTGAAAACGATTCCGTCATATTCCTGAAGTGATATTGTGCCAAAAACAGGTAACCAATTTCACCACAAACCGAAAAAAAAAGTTTGATTTGAAAACAAAACAATGCTTAGTATATTTGTCTAAAAAAGAGTATTGTCTACAAAAAAATGAGCATTATTTTAAATATTTTAAGCCTTTAAATGAGAGAATATGAAAGTTCGCAACTAGCCAAAATATAGCCCAGATCTTCATAGAGATTCTGTTGGGATTTTTGTACTGTAAAGTTCACAATCACGGTAGGAAATATTCTTTTGTAAATGAATGAAAATGTATATTGATCTATTGAGGTTATATTATTAGAAATTGAATTTTAAATCATGCAATATTTAGTTCCTTCTTTGGAAAACTGCATTTATGTACTAATGTTAATTTTATTTTTAATTTAATAATTTGTAGCATGCTCAACTTTTATTTTTATAATATTGTACACGCGTTTGTAAGATATTATATTGAAGCTGTGTTAGGAAAATTGATTAAATGTATTTCGATATCTGTGTAATTTATTCACTATCAAAACTTAATTTTACAATATATATTATTCTTTAGTTATTGCTGCTCATAGCACCCTGTATATATTTTAACGTCAACGCAAGATATTATTGACTATAAATTACAATTTATCGAATAAAACATCATATTTTTTTTTTTAATTCCTCCTTACATTCTGCGAATCAATTTACTAGATATTTACATAATTTTTTAAGGATTGATAAGATCTTAACTTTATAAGTGTTAATTTTCTTTGAAAGGATACGACTATGTCTAGAATGGAAGTAAAAAAAAATTTATTTACTTAAGTTCTATTTCTAAGCAAATATAATACAAAATAAAAAAGAAGTGGTATGTTAAAAGTATTTCTCTAAAAACACTTACCATCCAAAGCCATATACTCTCTACTTGTGATGTTGTAAATTTTTGTCTTATTAAAACAACATACTTTATCTGGTGAATTATTTTGTTTTATTCAAATCAATAGCAAGTTGTCTTTGTGTTTACGCATCCAGTTTTCATTGTAAAAGTTATTTATTCTTTACTTGTTCTAACCTTATTCAGGAGTTTTGAATCCGGCAATTTTAATCGGGGAGGCATGTTAAGGGACAATTTTTGATAAGAGACATAGTCTTGTGTGCATGACTTAACCTTTTTTATTGTATAACGAAAAAATCGCATCTTAATTTTTTCTTCTAATACGTCAAGTGTCTGTTTTATCATAAATAAGCACATTATAAATATCAAAAAATTTTGCATATCGCTAAATGCCATTTGCAACATAAGCAATCTTGAAATGGAGATTAAAATTAATTTATGTTTTTTTTTTCAAGTAAGTCATCAAAAATTTAGTGTAGCATATAAAAGGAAAGATAAAATATATTGTATTATCTTTTGAATAATTGTCAAGTAATAAATTCGTCCGAATCATTTTTTTTTATTGACTCGTTTCATGGCATTGAAACTTATAATTCTTCTAGCGTAATTAACATATATTTTTAAAATAACAGGGGCAAACATTTAAATAGACAAACCGCTTTGAAATAGGGTTTCTTTTTTTTTAAACATACTAAAATAGAAAAAAAGCAATGGAAAACCGTTGAAATCGTACATTGGTGTCAGACAAAGCTGATGGTTTCTCATTTCTTATTCTTCTCATGATCTACCAAAATTTTTTTTTTCCATTTTCTTGTGTTACCATTCTATTTAAAGACTATTTCTTGTATAAATAATATGAGATTAATGCATGTAGATGTCTCTCTGTATGTTTCTATTTTATACAGGTGTTTCTTGCCTTTTTCATTCTCACAGCCATGAAATGTCAAGCATGTTAGCTCATCTGGAACAAGAACAGAACAAAGAGCACATCAGTTAATCTGGAATGAGCCAAGTTAGCTTAATAACAAACGATAAACAGATTTCCCAGAATTCTGCATTCAAGGTAAACGACTTTTTTCTCTTCTTGACGAGCAATACCTTTTACATTTATTCAAAAACTTTGTTTTCCCATTGTTAGAAGATCAAGCTCACGAATTAGAAACTATCAAAAAATTGATGGAAAGCATTTATGAATATTTGAATTTTTATTTCCTCAAGTAAAGAAAATACTGTCTAGAATTACTGAGATAAACATTTTAAATTTTCTTCTGTAGGGTGTGAACAAAAAGACTGCAGTTTGGCAAGCATGTAAAATTGGCTCATGAATTTCAAAAGAAATGAAAATTCTTTATATGGGATTTTCCACTTTCTCATTCCTTACAGAAACCAGACAGAGACTAGTTGGCTAACATGTATTTCACAGAAAATAGCCAGCTTTCTTTTTTTTATTAATAAATCCGTGACATTAACCATTCTTCATATGAACTATAATACTAACGCATACCTTTGCTCTTAACTAATTAAGAGGCAATTAGCATATAAATTAATCTACAACATGAAATGAAATTGAAATTTTTAACGATGCATCTCATGAATATCGGCTTTCATCATTAATTTTTTTAAGAGTGATTTTCTCAGATCTTACCAAAATTAAATAAATAAATTTGTTCCATTATTGCTTATATTACATGTTCCAATAATTTCATTGCTTTTTATTGCGGAGTATAATATTTGTTGCTTTCATTATTCCAGATTTTATACATAAAAAAGAAATAAATCAGATTCTCCTTCTTGAATTTTCATACTTTTCATGAAAGCAGCAAACATATGAATGAATGTTAACTTTCATTTTGGCAAATAAAAATATATTAAATTTAATTTCAATATAGTTTTGAAGAAAAACAAGAAGCTAAGAAAATAGTTTGATTTCATAATGTAACTAGCACTTTATTTCACTTTCTTTAAAATATTATTCCGTTTTTAAGAATGCAATTCCTTTCGAATGACATCACAAACTATATCACATTTTTATTCATATAGTAAATTTAACAAAGTTTTAAAAAAGCCGAATTTAGAAAACTTAACATATTACTTTCATTGCAATTAGCATTTGTCACAAAATGTATCGTTTTTTTTTTTTTTTTTTTTTTTTTTTTTTAATTCTTAGATGGGATTAGATTAGATCTATTCTTTATAAATTTGTTCTTCAGAATATTTTCTGAAAATTATATATTTCTAAAAATAAATATTAATTTTATACGTTTTCAAGGCAATAAAATTTATTTCTTATTAAATTTATTTTAATTTATTTTTTAGAAATAAATTAAAATTTATTTCTTATTTATTATTTTAACACTTTTATAAATCAATTTGACTTTTAAAAAATAAAATTTTTCTGAATTACACTTGAAATTAATTTTTATTTAAAAGATGACAATTTTTTTCTTTGTAAAAAATAGCTAAATATAGGTGCAGATTAAAATCAAACACACAGAAAAATAAATAAAAAAATATTATCATAATATCAGGGTCAAATTTATTTTCTTGTGAAAAGGAAATGTAAATATTTAATTAAAATAAATATGGCTTATCATTTTAAACAGCAAATAAAATTACAATGGAGATTTTTTTAAAATTAAGCAATAAATTTGAAAATATTTTATTTTTAAGATATATTAGTCATTCTTATCTCTGTGACAGGGAATTGCAGGCTTATTATATGAGACAAAATTTGCTGCAGCAATATCTTTATTTACTATCTCTAGTCTCGGATTTGGTGGCCCGTCTCATTAAGAAACGCATATTACTGCTCACAGACACAAAGGGAAAAGGTCTGATTGTGAATATTTTGCTTTTTTTAGATTTAGTGAAAAGACGTATGAATATTTATTTTTTTTCGTTCACATATTCCGTTAAAATGAAATGGGTCATTACTTTGAAATACAGTGGATGGTTATCCTCCTTTGTCTACGTTTGCATGTTGACCCTTGAAAAGTGGTATTTTCTTTGTAATACGACGTAATTTAATAATGGCAAAAGTGGTTTGTTTTACAAAAAAATAAAATATAAAAATGATTCACAAGTAGTCACCAACACGAATTTGTAATAAAAAAGAGAAAGGTCAAATGGTCTGGGTCGCAGTATGGGCTCCAAGAATCTTTTAAAATTTACCGGTGTACACGGGTTTTTGTTTGTTTGTTTGTTTCTTTTTTTTTCTTTCTTTCTTTTCTTCCTTTTTCTTTGCAGATGAAAGTATTTGATATTTTTTTCAAAATATTAATTTTTGTTAGTCAAAAATTCCTCAAGTAAAACAATTAAATGTAACAGAGGTAATTGAGGTATTGAGGCATAGAAAACAAGCAAAATTCTATTCTTATATAAAATAGCTCTTAATTTTTTTTCTGGCTAAAAATCATTTAATTACTTTCATCTAATAAATTGTATTAATAATTATTGAAATAAATTTATCTAAACTGCTGCTCATAGATCATTTAAACAATATTTTCATTTTTATTTATACATAAAAGCTTTTATATAGATAGATTTAGATTTCTGTTGACATATCTGTTGAATTTTAGAAGAATCTTTAAAAATCCAGGTATGTTCCGTTTTTTATGCTTTATTTTTGCGGACTTAAAGATTTCATATTTTTGAAAAAGATTTGTTTTTTTATGCAATGATTCCTCGCGGAAAATAATTAAATTCAGCAGTTTTGTTTTTGAAGTATGGAATGCAAACAAAGCTCTATTCATACATATAGAAGAGCTCTCCTTTTTTTTTTTTTGGCTAAAAATTATTTCATCATTTTCATCTATTAAATATTATAAATAATTATTTATACAGTTAATAGTAATATAAATTTCATTAATAATTATTTAAATAATGTTATCCAAAGCTCCACTCTTGGTTTCTTTGAAGAATATTTTCATTTTTATTTGCATGTATGTAGCTTTTATATCGACAAATTTAGATATCTTTCGACATAAATTTAATCACTTTTATTGATTACATATAATTAATAATAATTCGTTTTTTTATTTTTTACAAAATGGCCTCACTAAAGGCGGCAATTTGATATTTTAATACAAATGTTGACCGGCTGACCATTAGGTTTCAAGCTTGGAATTTGTACAGAAGGGATTTTGGATTTTATATCTTTTATAACGATACTATTAATGGGTATTAGAGTTCGTCGTTGAGTTAAATTATTTCATGCACATTGAACTTAAAAGAGATTTCATAATTCACGGTCTCTGTAATAAATATTTAATGTTTTCTGAATTATTTACTACAATTAGATAAAAATATAACAGGACATTTTATAGTGTAGCTCAAACATTTAAGCCAAAATATTACGAGTGTGTTAAAAGTTGCAATCAATTCAGTCAATTTAGTTCAGTCACAGTCATTCAATTTAGTCAAATATGAAGCAGAATTAATGAAAAAAAAACTTGTTAGAAGTATATCAGACCTCACCTCCTCCCCAATGAAGGTTTAAGATACGACATACATTAAAAATACATTAAAAAACAAAAGACATACACTAAAAAACAAAAGACATACACTAAAAAACAAAATGTTATGTATATTTCAATTTTAAAGATACAAGATAACTTATTTTGCCATAAGTAATTTTTGTGATTTACAGGATAAATCCATTTTCATAATAACATATTGACATAATTCGATTTTTTTCCTTGTTTTTCTTCTCTGTCTGCATTTGATATCCAATTGAATAAGAAAAATATTGCTACTCATAGATAAATTTCATAATAGGAAGGTAAAGTCAGTAACTGAGACATTAGTAACTAAAATTGAAAATAAATTATGCTATTCAGAAGACATTAATAAAAAAAATTATGAAGTCGTTCTATTATTTTTACTTCAATAAAATTTAAAAAATGATAGAATTACTAGTTATCGTTTCGAAAGTTCTTTTTGAAATAGCATTGAATTATTTAATAAGTTCTTTATGAATGATTTATAAAGAATTATTCGCATAGGATTTATATTATTAAATTAAGTATCTTAGAAATGAAATAAATGCGACCAAGAGAGATAAAATTATTTATTGCATTTCTATAACATATACGTAAATGAAAATATATGTGACTGTATTAAAAATTGCATATTTATTCAGTATTTAAAAGATGTCGAATTTCTGGGCAATATTCTGCTAAATTTCGCAATTACCCTCTAAGGATTTTGAATTTATAGTTCAACTTATGTGTTGAAAAAAATAATTATCTTACACCCATAAGCGATTTTTAATCTTTTCCTTTTGAAAATCGAAAAATAATCTTACGTCTTTTAATGTAAAATGCTTATAAAAATCAAACTACTTTTGAAAAGAGGAAGATAGCTATTTATATGCAAAATTAACATAATTAAGATTTGGTATCTACATTGATTGCGACATGCGGTTTAATTGTATCTGCAATACTATATCAACCGTGAAACAATATACTGGCCAAGTGGAGTGAGCTACGGTATAATGATACTTGCATTACAGCAGATGTTCTAATTGGGAAGAAATGTATATATCTATAGATTCAGATTTGGTTAGAGATCCTGTTAAGGGTCAAGAAAGTAAGCATCGAAATGACATGATGGAATCAGAGTAGAATTCTCAAGACAATGAAAAACGTTCCAAAGTGCCAAAAAATTTACATTTACAGATAATTTAGCCTTTATGCAATATATATATATATATATATATATATATATATATATATATATATATATATATATATATATATATATATATATATATATATATATATATATCAAAACGAAGTGGATTAATGAAATAAGTTTAAACAGAAATGGAAATGCTTATTTACTTTAAAAATAATAAAATGCGCAGTGATTATCATTTCCTTAATTTGTATAAAAGCACGTCCATACAATTTGTACAAAAGAAAAAAAAAGCAATTTTCAGTCTTAGCATTTTCTAGAGAATGAGATACTACAATTCAATATTGTCTTCGAACGAGCTCAAAAGGCAAAATGCAAGTGGCAAGTTACATTTTTTGCTGATATTGTAAAATTCATTTTGAAAAGAGAATTATTCACGTTTGTTTTATTTTTATGCATTTTTTTTTAATGATTCTTAACGTCATTTTCTTTACCTGCAGAATAATTGTTTTTCCATTTTATTTCGCTACATTAAAAAGCAACAACAAATATCTAGTAAAAATAATTATCGAAAGATAGAAGGAGAAGCTTGCGGGGGGGAGGGGGAAGAAGCAAAATGCATTTGTTTTTGACAAATATTTGCTTCGATGTATAAAATGTGTTCTACTTCAACACGGAACAGCATATTTGACTAACTTTTCAATTAATTCGTCTAGATGCTTTCTTTGGAAGTGGAAATATGTAATAAAAATGGTCAGTATTTTGGATTTTAGTACAGGTTTTAGAGTTGATAGATATTATATATATATATATATATATATATATATATATATATATATATATATATATATATGGAGTTTATAGATATTTGATATTATATATTAAATTATTTAATAGAACATTTCAATTCATTCGTCCAGATGCTTTCTTTGCAAATGGAAATATGTAGTAAAAATGGAAAATATATTTGATTTTAATGGATACATTATAATTGATAATCTATTGTATGTTAAATTATTTAAAAGATTCTATTTTAAGAATATATGTGGTATCTTAAGTCTATTCAATGAAAAATATTATAATCTGTGATGCATTAATTTGATAATTTTACGATATAGGAATGATTTCTTGATATAATACATAATTATTGATATAATACATAACTCTTCCACCTTGGGCATATACGCAACAAATACCAATAACTGGAACGGAATTTCATTTTATACACTTATTGTGGATGACAAGGAAAAATAAAATCCGGAAAGAAATTTAATTTCAAAAGTCATTGATAAGATAAATTTTTGAATTTTCGGGTAAAATATGTCACAATGAAGACAGCGAACATCATTAATGTTAAAGTAACAAAGAAATGTATATATAGAAATTAATTGCATAGGGATATGAAACTTACAAAAATAATAATTTATTAATATCAGTTATGGATGCCTGTTTTCCGTTCATTTAAATGTAATGAACAAAACATAATACAAAAAAATTGTACTACATCTGGTACATTTTCCTCTTTTTTTTTTTTTTTTTTTTTTTTTTTTTTTTCTATGGAATTCATTTTCCCATGACTTCCTCGAACTGTGTATGAAAATCAGCTCCATTCTATGCATTGCTTCTGCTGCAATTTCCTCCTTATATAGAAAAAGTATTTTACGGACATCCTTCGTTGATGATTCGGTTAAATAATTCATAGGTATCAAACTTTAATTAATTTTAAACACACTAAAGGGATTTGTTTGGCACAATTGCTGTTTAATCTTGTATAATCAAACTAGATATTTGAAATAATGCATATTGCAAGGCAAAATTACTATATTTGTTAATTGCTTCCAAATGCTTATCTAACGCTTTAAATGCATATAAGAGTAATCATTTTCAGTACAGCTTCAACATTTTTTTTTTCTGATTGGATGCAAAATTAGAATTAAAAAATGAATGCGGGCTAATAGTGTTAGTAAAAAAAGAGTTTATATCCAACTTAATGAGCCGTGATACCCAGAAATGCATTTCATTCATTAATATATAGCCTAAATTAAGAATTCATTTAATCTTTTTATCCATCGAAATAAAACATCCGTCTACCTTTCTTATCTGATTTGCTTGGAACAGACTTGAAATGAATCTTAAATAGTTCGATTATTATGTATTGCAATTAATAACCTAGCGCAATAGAATGGCTTCAAGAAAATTAACTGATGTTCAGTCTATTAAACGAATGAGTTCAATAGATCAAACTCATAATATTGTCATTAGTAACCGGCGAAAACGTGTGTGAATCTTATGTTTGATAAATAAGTAGGCTGGTTGGGTGCGGCTCGCTCAGTTTGGTATATGTTGATAAATATGCTAGGAAACAAAGTAATTTTCATATTTTAATTTAAAGTTAACCAATGCACTGGAAAAAAAGCAAGTTAAAGAAACTTAAGAGTAACTCAAAGCTTCGAATAAATGATCAATTAACGATTTGTTATTTTATCTGCATAATTGAAGCAATACAGTAAAGAATTTCATTTGCTATACATTTGTGCTTTTAAAATCTGTTTTATAACAATATTTTTCACTAAAAGTGCTTTCAATATAAGCCTTAGAACTCTTCAATAAATTCTTAATTATAGTATATTGATCACTAAAAAGTCAGAGATTCAAGAAGGTTTTTAACAGATTTCAACCATTTAACATAATTTTTAACTTTTAAGCTAACAATCTTGTGTTATTACCATGTTAAAAGTCATCAAAATTTGTATAGGCCTTATTTATTAAATTTTTACATTTCTTTGTTCCTATATAAGATTTCGCTTTAAGTTTTAAATATAAATTTTTGAAATAATTTTAATAGGCAACACATTTTTAAAAAAATTTATTCATTGATTTATAATAATGAAATCTAATTTCTGAAAATATAACTGATTACTTCAAAACTAATGCTAAAGAGATCTTGGAAGAGTATGCAATAATGGAAGAAAAATCTTGCTGAAATTTTCCCATTTTCCTCAGCATTCGTCATTTGTTTGCCATCAACTAGTCTGAAATGCAATTAAATGAATTATTTCTTTTTTGGGAAATTTATTCAGATTACAAATATAAATATTAGAGTCAAAACCATGCATTATATTTAAATACGAAGACTTCTAATAATTTTCCAAGTCATTCTATATTTGTATACAATCACGGAATATTTTAGTTCTATGAAGAAACAACTACTACGACCAGCCCTAAGGCACAAGGACAAATCTGAATGACCGTACACCGCAGCAGCATATGCTGGAACTAAGGCGGAATCCTAAGGGCTATCACCGGTCACGATACAACCTCTCTTGTAGGAAGCAAGTGTCGTCACCTGTACACCAAACCCACACCATTTATATATCCACTAGGACGATCAGTATCAATCATCATTCCAATAGTTTCTCATCCTCGTGTTTGCTATCCAACGGGAGGGATTTTGTTTTTCATGTTCCTGAAATGAGTAAATTTCTATTTGAATTATGTTTTTAATATATTTTTTGAAATTTGTTATGGTTGCAGTTTAGGTTTAATTTCGTAGGTAATAAATGATCAATTTTTTAAAGACTGCCTCCGTTTTTAAATTCTGCATCTCTTTAATGCAACAGAGTTGGAAGTATATTATGTTTCTTATAGTTTGAAAATTGTTTTTATTTTTTATTTTAGAGCACATATTTTTTGTTGTTGTTAAATCAGAGAAATTTTTATCCTTTGAGTTACTGCACAAATTATTAAAAAAAATACTCTATTGTACACATCAAACTTCAATGTCTAACATTTTTCTTTTCTTATATCTTCATCAAAAATGTCTAATTTCACCAATAAATATTTTGCATCAATTGAAAACTAAGTATTTCTGTTTTTCAAATTAAAGCCACAAACATGAACCAAGAACCGAAAAGTGTAATATTTATAAAACAATACATGTTATATATCATCATAAAGAAGTCATACCGTCAGGAAGACATCATGAGCAAGTTATCTCATCATGATCAATCTATTAAATATTAAATTGAAATAAAATCATAATATTTAATTGAAAATTTCAACAAACATTAATATCGGCGAATAGGCAAACAGAGGAGGCAGGTCATAAATAAACAAACAACTTATTTTTGAAAAAATTTCAGATTTTTATAAATAAAAAAAAAAGATGTTACCATTGCATTCTACGCTCGAAAATGTTTCACGTTTTTGAGTTCATTATCTGCACGTATTTAAAATCACATTAGATTTTTTTTCTGAAAGCCATTTTTCACTTTTATTAATATCTAAAGAAAAGGATTTGAATAATTATTCTTACTTATACTAAATTCTTTTTTACCTTCAATGTGATATGATAAATATGTCCGATTCTTTTTAAAAAGTTTTTTTTCTCCAAACTTTAGAAATATTTCAAGTTGCAATGTAAAACATAAATGAAACAATCATTCTTTTCATCTTTGTTAGGATTCTCGAGCTTTTTTCACAAAACTCAATCTTTGCAAAACATTTTTCTAACACGGATGCAGTACAAAGAAATCATTAATTCCCCAAAGCTAACTCATATTATGAATATTTGTTGTATAAGCATGTGAATGGAGCATTGAGACCTAGCGAGGTATAATTGTTGTAAGTTTGATAAAACTTCAACAAATTATTAAAGAGGAACAAATGCCTTTAAAATTCGCTGCTTGCAAGAATCGATTGGAAATTAAACGCATTTCTTCATACAAAATCATTTGCAAATATGAAAGAGGGCATTAAATGACAGTTACAGTATTGAAAGATTTATCTGAGCAATAAGTATTGATAATATTACTGCAAGAATGATGTGGGAAGACAAATCATGCAATTTGTATCATTTGAATGCAATATATCTGAGTGGATTCAATCAGTCAGCCAAATGAGATATCTAAATTCTGCCATTATAGAGGATGAGGGTGTGAATACAGGGTACATTAAAAAAACTGTATAGCCGAAAACTTGCCAATGTCAAATCTGGTGAAAGTGTGGTCATTTTATTTAAGGGATTCAATTTATCACTTGATGTTCACCAACAATATACAAATGAAAAATCTTCGTCAAATTGTATTTTTGGGATAGACATCATTCAGCATGGAGCTTATTGCAAGAAATCATATCTCATCCTTGCAAAGCTTATAGAACATGATAACACAAAAAAGCATTGCTTAGCAATTTGCTTCAAAAAGAAAAGAGCAAATGCAGTGATTTATCGAAGTCATCATATTCAAATATGGGTGTTGATTCTCCCATGCTATGCAAAATAGGATTTTATGATTCTTCGAGGAATTATGAGTACAATATTTGTTTAGTTTTCTAAAGAGCATGGCAAATGATTCCCTTTCAGAGAAACGTAGCTTTAGTAACCATTGCTGTAACTACAATTTGTACGAGTACAATTCCAATATCCCTAGAAAATATATCAATTAGATCTGCAAATGCCAGAAACTGTATATAATTCGGCAGCCATGTTCCCCACTCTGTTCTTTGTGGCATGCTGTTCTGTCAAGCAAAGTCTGCCATTTTAAGGATATCCGTCCAATTGACATGTTTCTTCGAAGTTTTGTACAGGCTTCAGAATTTTTCAAGATGAATTAGAGTCATATGTTTGTCTTGAGTCAATCTGTGTTTTCAAATGTTCGTAATTAGGGATTGCAATACCGGACCAAAATTTCAAAACCGGTATTCGGTATTTTCTAAATCTTGATACCGGTTTTAATACCGGTATTAGAAATTTTAGAAAAAGAAAGAAAACACAGGTGTTTCATTGTTTTATTTGCCAGTTTTGTTAGAGAGTGTAAATATCACAAAAAATAATTTGTAACTTATAAATTATAACAGTATACAATCACAAAAAAGTAAAGGAACATCTTATTTATTTAAATCACAAAAAAAGTGTAAATATCACTATTTAGTCTGTGGTACTATTTCAAATTTTTGAAATGGGATCTTAAAAAAACATAATGTATCAATTGTACTGTCATTAAGCCTGAAAAGTAATTTTGTGTAAAAATTGCCAGCTGTCGAAAACCCTCTTTCGGCATCTACGCTAGCAGGTGTTACTGTTAGCAATGCGCGATATATTTTTTTAAAGTATTTACCTCTAAATCCCTCATCTTCAAATAAATCGATTTCTCGTCGGATGGTTTTGGATATAGCTGATTTCTGTATTGTATTTTGGTTCGTTGAATTTTTTTTTTTTTTTTTATTTATCGCTAATTCTAATTTTTGTTCAAGAGACAATTTCTTTTCACTATCGACAGTAGTGACATCATAATCTTGGATAATTGAACCGAATTCTTCTGAATGTGGATAGGTTTGTGGGTAAAAAATTTTAAGAAAATTTACTCTAAACTTAATCAGATTTGAACTGGTTATTTTCTTTTCTTCTTTTTCATTTTCATTTTTAAAATCATTATAATTATGTAAATACCAAAAGACATTTTCTATTTCGGTATGCCTTTCTTCTGTGCGATTTTTCAATGTAATATATAATTCTTTAGATAGTGATGTGTGCTGTTCTTTCAATGACTACAACATGAAATTTATTGTTGCATTAGCTGTTATTAGAATCTCTCCGACATAATGCCTCAATAGTCAGTTAGTTTGGAAGTAGAGCTGATATAGTTCTGGATATTAAGTCAAATTCACTATCTGAAAAAATAATTTACAGGTTTAAATCGATTATTGCTTTTTGGATTGGATTTCTCAGTTTCAAAAATCGTTCCATCATTAGGAGTAAACTGTTCCAACGTGTTTTAGAATCTAATATTAACATATATTCTGCTTTATTTTCAGTTAGTATATATTTTAGTAATATATCCTTTTTATAGAGGAACGTTTAAATATCTTAACAATTTTTTGAACTTTATAAATTATAGGAAGCAATTCTTGATAGGTTAATATTTCATCCTCATTAGCAATATCTTCTTCAACAATTACATTGTCATTATCTTCATTGTCAATATCACTCTCACTCTTATTTTTTTTTTTGAAAGTTGGAATCCGAAATGTCTATATCCACAGTATTTGGATTCTTCTGTTCTTTATTTTTTTGGTATAATACATCTATTACTCCTAATTGAATCCATGTGCATAGCACAACTGATGATTTGCACCAATAAACTTTCCAACTTTTTCCATAATTGTTGCTCCATCAGTCGTTATGGATAAAATATTTTCTTTCAGGGATAAGCCATGTTTCGCTAATTTAGATTTAAGCAATAAATCAACTAATTAATTTCGCCTGTTACGGAGACATAACAACAAAAATGTATACTATTTTGCTATGTTCGCGATCCCTGAACATATAGTGGAGACCATTTTAAAAATTTCTAGTAAATACCGAAAAACCGGTATTTAAACTTGTGAATACCGTTATTACAAAATTGTACAAATGGCTCAAAATACCGGTATTCGGTATCCCGGTATACCGGTATTGCAATCCCTATTCGTAATGTAACAGTTTTTGATATATTGTTTCATATAATAGACAATGAACGAAGTTTGATTCTGTAACGATGGCTTGTTGCTGACATCCAATGAAGAACTCGTAAGCAAACAGTTATTATATAAAGCTTGATTTTCATAAATCTGCTCTAAATTTTGCTTTTGAGTCTTCCATCGGTGGCTTTTGGAAGTTTTTCTTTTGTTTGTTAAAACATTTCCGATTTCTTACCGACTACTTTAGTGCAGACTGTGATATTTTACGATAATTTGCTCTTATTACATTTTTATAAAGTTTTTAACCAATCCATGGCACACTCTGAAATGCAGTAATAAGCAGAATATATTCAATTTAAGTAAATTTATTATTACGTTTTACAAATGAAAAACATTTCTAAATACAAAAATGTATGAGATAATCCTTTACTGAATCTTTTTAATATGGTTTCCTTATTGATGAAGTTGAAGAAGAAGAAGATGAAGATTGAAAAAGAAGATGTTTCATCTTTCTTCATTTATGTATAATTCATAACGATAATGCATAATTCAATTATGCATAATTCATATGCATTTCATAATATTTATTTCAGCTTTTTAGGAAATCATTCTTCTTACAATGGTTTACCATAGTGATTTATTTGGGTATATGAGGTGTCCCAATTTTTGAAAAGACAAATATTACTCAAAAAATAACTTTTCTTGCTTCTTCTGATTTTTAAAAAAAATATTTATAAGATTTTAGAAAAAAGTTGTTTGATTCTAAATGAGTATCGCTGAATTCTCGAAATAATGCTTCGCAAAAAATGGAAGAGAAATAAAGCAAATCATGTTACTCAGATTCATCCTGTATTCTGGCGCCGAATCCACTACACTCGGTCTTCACTTACCCGAGATCCATCTCGAATGCATAACAAATAAATCATTTCTTCTCGAAGATTTACTCAGTGCGGGAGTCCATCTGAAAACTCTCTCTGGAGAGTTATGTAGCTTGTCACTACTTGTATCTCAGGATTGATTTATTAAGACTGATGATCTTCCTATTCAGAAGGCATCATTGACCATTTTAAGGATTCCGGTGCGTTATGATGCATCATCGCCGATAGTAGGCATTATTTTGTTTCTTGAGGAAAAACAGGAAGATTGCTGCATGAAATGGGTGCAAGACAAATGAAACAGAAGAGAATACCTTCCTAACAATTTCTGAAAAAGAATGCAACATCCATCATGTGTGGATTTCTGAGAGTTAAATTACTTTTGGAATGAGAAATGATTTTTAAAATGTGATTTTTGATTGTGATTGTAGAAGTTGGAAGACACATTTTGAAATAGCTTAAGAGCGCTGAAATAAATCTTGAATGGATGTAACTATAATTTATGAAATTAATTAGGTAATCATTTAAAGTGTTTGTAATTGTTACTTAGAGGAATGCTATTTAGTCAAAGTTGTTTTATTTTTTAGATAATAATAATATGGAAACTCAATAAAGAGTTTTTGATTATTGAAAATAGTCTAGGTTTGGAGTATTTATTGCATATAAAGAATTGTTATCTCCAAAAGCAGAAAAAGAAACTTCACAAAAAATAAAACTGATTTGTTAATGAAAAACACAATTTAATATCAGCTCAATGAAGGCGTTTTTGTGCCTTCTAATTAATTTTAAATACAGATGCAAAGTCAATGGAAAACATTTCTTTACTTTTAATTGAAAAAGAATGTAAATAATATGTTTTAAACCTTATTATGTGAATTGAAAAAGTTGAAATTGTCTCTTAGACAATGCTAACAATGATAATCCTCTTTAATTGGAAAGCTTTTTGCATAACTATTCAATCTTTTTAAAGCAAACCTTATTAATTTCCCTGTTTTAGAGTGATTTATGACTTAAGTAAGCGATTTTAATGAATTTAATTTTATATATTATGATGTACATAAATATTTTAAAAAATTCTCAGCTATGATCTTTTTCATTTTTTTTCCGAAATGCGCTTTTCTAAGAGTCTGGCAAAAAAATGTTTCGTTAAATATAATATTATAACCAATATTTTTAAGAACTTCATGAAAGAATTTGCTTAAATAATATGAAAGAACATTTTTTTAATGGTTATAAAATCATATTATCCTTATCGTTTCGTATTATTTACAAATAATATATTATTTTTATCATTTTGAGACACACTCTACAAAAGGACATTTTATGTGCATAATAATTACTCGGAAATCTTATAAACATTTATTTAAGGAATACATGAAAAGCACTATTAGAAAGAAACGACGCTTTAAATAATGAAAATATTTTCTTGGGAATAATTTGTAATAAATCACCATATTTATTTGATTAATACCAAGTATTACTAAAAACGTACCATTTTAGAAGGCCACGAAAAAAATTAGTTTGTTACGTACATATATTTATTACTCATAAAGAATGAAAAAAATTGTTACATTGATCAATGAAGTCGTGATGTACGTGTTTTTTTTTAACTGACGGTGCTGAGCTCTAACTATCAGCCGCAAAGCCACGAAATTCTGTACGGGGACTATTGACGACATGGGAAAAAGGAATACGCGAAAAAAAATTTAGTTTGAAAAGTTGCCGAAGGGGGAATGTGGCGCTTTTGATATAAATTTTAAGTTTTACTGCACAATAAAATTTTAAAAAAGCCACAGTAAACAGATAAATATTAAGAAAGGATTAATTTTTCCGCATATGTGCTTTATTCGAAAATATAACTTCTGTAAATGGTTACAAATTAAAAAAAAAGAGAGATTTTATTCGATTTCCTTTTTTATTCTTTGTTCTTTTGTTTTTATTCAGTAGAATCGCTTTCCTGGGGAAGACATCGACTATTTTTAATATGACCTCCATTTTCTTGGACTAAGCGTTGCATTCTGTACGCCATACTCTCCACAGCTGAATGCAACATTTCAGGAGTCATGTTCATAGCATTCCGTGTTATATCTTCCTTTAAAACTGATAAGTTCGAGACTCCACCAAGATAAACCTTCGATTTTAAATAACCTCACAGAAAAAAGTCACATGGGGTTAGATCCGGGGTGAGAAGTGGCCACGCAACACGGAAACAGGGACGAATGATTCTTTCTTCTGTAAAGTGATGGCGCAACAGTTGCTGTACGGCTGTGTCGATATGTGGTGATGCTCCATCCAGCATAAAGATAATTATATCTAAGCATCGCCTTTGCTGAAGTTGTGGGATAACAAAAATACTCAGCATATCATGATACCTCTCAGGTCTGCTGTCCTGCTTGGGTAATAATCCAAAACCACAGGATTTTCTGACTCTTTAGTGATTATTTATATGCATGTCATACAGATATTCTCAATGTAATTTATCAATTTTTCAGTTAGTAATCTCATTTCCCTGTAAGTTCAACTGAAAGTCACCATTTGTTTAAGTATTCTTGTCCCCTCTATTTAGTTATTACAACACCAAAAAATTGAATATAGTCATGTAGGATTTGACACCAATGGGATTCTCACTGGAGGACCCTGGATGTTCTGTCTTCTCTTTCTTTCTATCAACAATTTTCTTTCTTTCTTTCTTTTTTTTTCCTTTCATCTTGTGCTCATCTAACTGGTTAGATAACTTAGTGTTATAGACACCGGGAGCACAGGATGGCGTTATGTTATGTTATGCTTGGGTAATAATCTCAAAAAAGCATGGTCCGATGATAAAATCTGCTGTAAAACCACACCAAGCAGTTACGTTTTGGTGAGAATGGAGTGGGATTTCTTGAAATACATTGAGTTGTTCAGATGCCCAAATTCTAGAATTCTGAGTGTTAACAGTCCGATTCAAATAAAAATGGGCCTCATCATTCCAGAGAATTCTCTAAGGCCAAGCCTCGTCGCCCTCCATCCTGAAAGAAATGTCAAAGCAAAGGTTAATAGAAGATCATAATCTGTAGGTTTTAATTCATGCAAAAGGATAATTTTATATGGATAAAATTAAAAAAAGTTTTCTTAAAATTTTCCATACTGTTGAAGCACTATCATCCAGTTGTCGGGAAACTACACGTGTGCGGTTTTTACCAGCAGTGCTCGTCTGATTTCTTTCAACGATTGCAGACGCATTATCTGTGATCGTATCCTCCGATACCGGTTTCCGTCCTCTACCAGGCCGAGTTACGAGATAACCTGTTTTTTCAAATTTTTTAATCATTGTTTTCACTGCATTAATTGATAGATGCCCTTTACGTAAATTGTTTCGACTTCTAAATTCGCGAAAAACGACCGCTGCATTGGATTGATTTTAGATAAAAGAGCTTCACAAGTAATGCACGCTGTGCAAAAGTGAGACAATTTTTACAAAGCAACTGATATTTGAAATAATTTTCAATGCCCCGATTCTTTTTTACAACTCAAAATACTGGCGCTGATGTCGACTAATTAATCGGGATTTTGCATTTTGAAATTTCCCCTCGTATTTTATGCAAAATTTTAGCTGTCTTAAAGTATTATGCTCCACATTTTCCCCTATCGGCAACTTTTGGAACTAAACTTTTTTTTTGCAGATTTTTTTTTTCCGATATCGTTAATAGTCCTCGTACAAAATTTGTTGGTTTTGCAGCTGATAGTCAAACTACAGTGGTCTTTTAGTACCGTCAGTTTAAGAAAAAAAACCCACCCTGTATTTGTACTTTCTCGTATATGTTATAAAGAGAAACTATAGTAATCGTCAAAGAAATCGTATTCGAGATTTTGACAGATCTCCACGTTTTAGCCTCCCCCCCCTCCCCACACAGTTCGAGAAATATACAATTCCATAATAATTTTTATTTAGCCTTTTTTTTTCCTCAAAATTATTGAAAATTAATAAATGCATCACTATGCAAATGTTTTATGATATTGCTCTTTTAATAAACTTTTGATTTATTGTCTCCCAAAAAGACAAACGACTTTAGAAGACTCGCTTAAATACCAATTTGGAGTATGGAAAAAGTTATAAGTCTAAAAGTTTCACAAGCAATATCTCAATAAGATTTGAAAATAGAAAAAAATGTAACATTTAAGCTTAAAGATGAGAGCAGGAAACACTTCCTTACTGACATTTTCTACAGTATGAGTGTCGTGTAAAAATTTAACTTTTCTTACCTTGTATTCTTAACTTATACAGAAGCTAAAATATTTTCATAAATTTGGGTATCTTGTTTAGTGAAACTTTGCTGTTTGAAATATGTAATTGCAATAGTTAAAGTAATAAACGCATGTTCCACTTTTTTGATACATCGTATATATATATATGTTATATATATATATACTTACAAAAGGTCCTTTGCAAATTTATATGATATGCCAGGCAATCAATTTATATATATAGAAGAACATTTTACAATAGAGGGGCTGGAAATTAAATGCAGTCCACTAAGGAAGACTCTTTGTAAACTGTCACAACAGATGAAGTGTGCAAAATTTTACTAACGGAATGAAAATGTACAATATCATAACCTATCTGTAGGAATAAATGTATGGGAATACCATATCGCTTCTCGAACAGCAACTCTTTTGAAAACACTTTTAGTCTTTCAAAGATTTATTAACAGTACTTTTCCTACTTACCGTTGATCCGTTTTGCAGCATGTGATTCATGCTATTCTCTTGTGGCGGTATTGTAAATATGTTGAAAATGTGCTCTGAAGTTATTTTGGTACATTCATTTCTTTATCTATGCAAATAACTTCGTGCAGTGGTTGCCATCTGCGTTTGCTACAGTTTGATTTACTATAAAAATGACTTGTCTGAGAATGCCTGTAAACGCTTGCAAGGGCTTAAAATAAACTTTTCGGGACATTCTATGAACCCTGAATGAACGATAATGTGATTCATAAATCTGACTTTTATAACTTTTGTAACGTATAACTTTATATTAAAATAAATATGAATAACATAGAATTCACGTCTACAAATGAGCTATGCAAGGATTTTTGTGACATTGTCATACTTATATCCATAAAGACCTATAAATAAAATAACTAATTAATAATTATTGATTTGTAGAATATATATTTACTTTTTTTATTTTTTAAAAACAATATTGAAATTTTTGAAATTAAGAAAATGAATGATCGAAAGTCAAAATACTTTAGTAGAAGTAATACAACAATTTGAAAGTAATTTTGAGTAGTTTACTCAGAATTGAGACGTATCTCTTATTCGCTTTATTATATTCTTACATAAAGATACACTTTTTTATTCGGATTCATTTATATTTATGTGCATTATAATAATGTTTTAAATTTTCATTAATGAATGTCTTTTTAAAGTATTTAACTTTACTCTTCGGTTGACAGATAGTATGTTACTGAAGCTTTTATTTTATTTGATTTGACGCGTGATTCCCCTTTTGTTTTGATAATAGCATCGGATATAATCCAACCAGCCACATTTTTCATATATTCTTACATAAAGATGCTACTTATAAAATGCGGTTAGCACTCTTTACACCTAATTGCTATACAGCTAGAGAACCAGCATTGCCTTTACAAATTTTGTTAAAAATTTTGAATTGATGCAGGAAATTAAATATATAATTTATCATTGACATTATTATATTTAGTAAATTTTTGTGTATTTTTCGACAATGAAACGTGAATTTATCTAAAGAATTAGTTTTTACGCTATCTTCAAATGAAGAAAAATCAAATTTTGTGAAATATCAAATACATATTGATGTTATTATTCCATTTTCAAAGCAAAAGAAATAAAAATGGTTTAATCGTAACGCTCTACAATAATTTGTATAGCTATGAATGTATTTAATAACCACATTGAGTGTGCATAGATGTAAATGTGTCATTTTACTAAAAGGAGTATTATTTATATATGAAAGGAAGATATGACTAATTATACTTTTTATGCGATGTTTTAAACATTCCATTAAATAATGAAAAAAATGAAAATTGTAAAATATATTTCAATATCTTCGAATGTCAGTGGCAACATGCAAGGATATAAATAAAACAATTATAATCGTTTGTAAAAATTTTTTCAATTAAATGACAAAGTCCATTTAAAATAACTTTCATTAATACGGCATATGATTTGTCATTTCTTAATACTTTTTGGGGAATAGAAGATAAATTTAGGAAATTACCTTTTTATGTCGAAACAAAACCATTAAAAACTCCGGTTTCATGCAAGAGTTACATATTGAATTCCATCCCTTTACATCATGTTAGCATTCTTGTGCAATACTTTTAGCACGCAGACATTCTTCTAAGGAAACATATGAATATTACAGAAGATATAAGTTTCAAAATTCTCCAAAAATATCAAGTTCCAATTCTTTAACAGCTACAACTACAATACGTTCTCTATATAAATCGAGAAATTAAATAGCAACTTTTTGAATTCTTGACTGTTTAAAGGCGTGCAGCTGAGATATAGATAACTATCCTTTTCTGCGGTTTTAGAGCTCCCGCAGTGCTAACATATGCAACCGCACTCATCTAATAACAACAACAGAAAAAAAAAAATCTCTTACGATGAACAAGTGTCCCACGCATTGCAGCTGCGTCTTTAACTAAGGGATTATTTAAAGATTTGCTCCCCTTAAAAATAATAACAGCTAAATGAATCATTTGATTGTATGGTATAATAATATATATATATATATATATATATATATATATATATATATATATATATATTAAATACTTTTGATGTCACCTTATTACTTTACATTATCTTGCCATTTATAAGGACACCCTTCACAATTACGAGGGCTTTGAGAAGATCGTTTGTAACTTTTTTTTTTCACTTTAAGCCATTTTTTTTTGTACTTTGCACTTGAGTATTTTATTTATACTTGGAGCATGAAATGACCGAAATATATAAATATATAATTCGGATTATATCATTCAAGAATATACATACAAATATTTTGTTCCAATAAATTTACTCAAAAGTGTGTAAATATTCCTCTTGAATTAATTCACCTAAAATATTAAAATATTTATTTCAATTATGCAAGAATGTTTCACGCATTATAGCCGCAACTTTAAAAATGATTTAGAAATTGTTTAGACCTTTGCGTTCATGAGATATATTAGGTTTTTAAGGTTGTTTCTTATTTGTTTAAGTTGTTTCATATTATTCCCGAATAAATTCATCCAAAAATATTCAAATATTTTGTTCAATCATGCAACCGTGTTTCACACATTATAGCTTCAACTTTAAAAAAGGATTTAGAAAATGTTCAGACTTGGGCGTTTATGAGATCTGTTAGCCTTTTTAGGTTGTTTCTATTTTGTTTAAGTTTTTTCATATTCTTCCGGAATTAATTCACTCAAAAATATTAAAATAGTTCATTCAATCATGCAAAAGGGCTTCACATATTATAGTAGCAGCTTTAAGCAGGATTTAGAAAATGTTTAAATCTGGGCTTTTGTGAAATATATTAGTTTTGCTAAATTGTTTCTTTTTAACATTTTTAAAAGTTTACTTATGATATTACTGTATTTTACCATATAATTTAAAATTATGAACTGTTATCTGAGCATTATTTGTTTCTGAGTTCGCAATTGATCTCAAATGTCTATGCTAATGCACTGACTAAAAGATGTCTATATACACTCAGAATTCATTCGCTCAAGTACAATATAGTTCCATAAGTATTCTAAATTGACTTAAGTATTTGCAATCACGATAGTTTTAATTATTTTGTATTTCATTATGACGTTCATAACTAATTTATACTAAATTTCTTTTTCGTCATCAGGCTTGTCTATGACAAGTGCCATAAGTAACAACAACAATTAAATTTCTTTAAGAATTTTCTTTCCAAAATTTGAACATAACTTTTCAAAAAATCTAAAGGAATATGCTCTAAAAGTGCACCATGTTTCATAAATAACTTTTCATCCAACTCTTATGGAAATTAGATTTTATGGCAATTAAATTGAATACAAAATAATCTGAAAAATTTACTGCTATTTATGTAGTAAAAAATAAAAATTCTTTTCGATTTTATTATTTTTCTCGAATATTTCCTCTTCATTATAATTACTATTCACGAAAATATTATGTCTATAATATTGATTTTTAAGAGTTCATATAAATATTATTGATTACTAAAAGTAATTTTTCAACATTTTGCTAGTTCACACCATTTATAGGAAAGGTTAATTAAAATTATTGATTACCAGGAAACTGAATTTCGAAAATATTGAAGTTATGTATCATTACAATAAGGAATACCCGCTGTACAAAATTTTAAAATAATTTAGCATTTTAACAAGTAAAAAAAGTTGTTTAAAAATTTCTTCACAAACATTAAACAAGTTAATTTCAATTAAAATGCACGAAAACAAAATTGATACACGTTTCTGTTATTTAATAACATCGGTTATTTAAAATCAAGATTGTTTTCCTCTTTTTTTTAAAACTCGGGTTATGATCACGAGCGTATCACTTTGAGCAGCACTGATGTAACTCAACTATTTAACAGAGTTTCGGCAGAAAGTGGATGAAACTTCATGAGTAGACTTCTGAAAATTGCAAGATAAAACAAATATTAATCTAAAATGGCAACGAATGTCTCAGTTTACATGGGACTAATTTATTTGTGTCTAAAATCCACTTCATACACTCACACCGAAGCTCTTACGTTCATTCGGCACTAATGCAGACTTATAATGATAAATGCTGCAAGATATGTATTTAACTCTGCCAATAATAAAGATATATATGTGTGTATTGATTCCCAAATCCAGAAAATCTGATCTACAGCTGCCAAATTTAGCACATGTAGCAGATGGAAATGTTCATCTCGGACAGAAATTTTAATTAATTAAATTCTAAGCTGAATTTTGGATTTTCCCTCTTAACATTGGAAAATAATTTTGCATACAAATACATTTTACACTGTCTCAAATTTAATTTTTTAAATAATACCGATGTAATAATCGTGGAAATTTTTGCAATTTTTTTAAACCATTTTTTTGCTGTTTTTTTTTTACAATATTATCATGTGAGAACATGATGTTGTTTTGGCTTGAGATTTTTGAAGCTTCAAAATGCGTTGGCAATAAATTGGCGATCTATTTATTGGTGAAAATATTACAACAGAAAATTGATTTTTACATTACATGGAAGTTCAAAAAATAATCGTTTCAATGATACTAATGTTTTGATCTATAAATTAAATTTCTATTTTAATGAATTTTTAAAAAAATATAATTAAATCATATTTTTCACAGTTAATTTCGCACAAAATAAAAATAAAATTTAATCTGCACGAGCATTGCAAAAAATTAACTTTTTATTAACATGTTGCCATCACATTTACAAAGGCTCTGATTAAAAAATAGGTTAATTACTACTGCAAATTAAATCTAAAAAAATGTAATTTTCAACACGTCATTGTATGAAATGAAATAAATTGAAAATGTGATATTTGATAGAAATGTGATAAAAAATTGGCAATTTATCGCTTTTGATGCATCAATTTTTTACTTTTAGGTTTATTAGAAAATAATGCAGAAAGTTGTCATATTTGGTGATTTATCGCCAACTAAAGTTACAACTTGATTTCCAAATTATTCATTCTATGAATTCTTACGAATTGTCTTAATTAATTTAAGTCATTAACCAGTTTAAACCGGTTTCAAATAGTCAAGAAATTATCAGAGCATATATATATATGCTCGTGATTTTTTCAAACCGGTTTAAACTGGTTAATGACTTAAATTAATTAAGAAAAATACTAACTTAAAAAATAATAATGTTCTCACATAATAACTGGAAATTTGCGATCGTAGATTTCATTTTTAATTTGTTATTTACATTGTTGCTTCGAAAATCAAAACGTTTTCATTGCTTTATGAAATATTTTACCACGTGATTTTCTTCCATTGTTAAGGGATAAGGAAAAAAGAATTGTGTTTAATATCTGTAATTTTACAGACAAATAGAAACGATAGGTAACAATAACTTGAAATTTAGAAGATTGATTAATCAAATATTGAGGTTTTAAGGGGGGATTCGGTACCCCCTTTTTTTCACAGTTTCACAATTTTTTCCAAAATTTGTGATAGATTGATGTTAACTGTAAAAATTAATTTTCTAAAATTTAATTTATAATTAATTTTGCAGAAATTTAAATCTCTAAAATATTTTTCAGATTCAAAAGATACAAATTTAAATATTTTAAATAAAAAAAAAATATATTAACTCTTTTTCAAAATGCTTCTTCTGGTACAATTTTCAATGTTTTTTCCTCAAATTTGTTTCAAAGGGACTCCACAATGTACTTAAAAGAATTAGGGATCGCTTTTTTGATATCCATATTAATTTCTGAGGAAAAAAGTTGCTGAAATTTTCATGAAATAGTTTGGAAAATATGAGATTTTTTCACTTTGATTATTTTTAGAAAAAAATTCTAATCAACATTTTTACAAATCCATCCCTCATTCTATTAAGCGGGCATTTAAGAGTGAGCTTTAAATGTTTCAAGCAATTATAATAAAATGTGATAGAGTTTGAAAAATTTTTGCCAGACAGAATTTTGGAAAAAAAAAAAAAAAAAAAAAAAAAAAAAAAAAGCAAACTGAGATAAATAGCTTTAAAGTTTTCAACGCCAGAAAATTATATTTAAAACAACTCGAATCAAACTGTTTTTTTTTCTCAGAGAAGTAATGTGGCATTTGTAAGTCCTGGTATATTAAATTATTAATATATATTATTATCATATTTTTAGATGACCATTATCATATACAGGGATTATTATTAGAAGAGAAAAATAGAGAATTTTCACTTTTTATATTGGACAAATTTTTTTCTTCAAAATATTTATTAAATGATTTGCAGTTCTGTTTATCAAATATCTATTAATGCAGGGCCAGCTGTTCAATTCTAGTCCAACTGAATGAAATTTGTCATTTTCGAAATGATTATAATAACCAGTGAGTTATTTAATCGAAAAGAAAAGCGATAACCTAAAACTATAAACAAACAATGATTTCATTATTGCAATATCAAACAACTGTCCTGCTTGTTATTTCATGGAAAACATTTAAGCTGATTGGCTATTTGCACCTGGAATATGTTTGATATGTAAACTCTGGAAGTGGGCGTGGACCAGCTTTGGGCAAAATAATTCCTTATCATCCTTTATACTTATTCGGTTGCTTTGAAATTTTCAGATTAATAAGTCAAAGATTAGTTTTCAGTCAAAATAAGAAAATCGATTTTCCAAAATTCTCTGGATACCGAGTCCCTTTAAATCGTATTATTATGTTATGGCATTACTTACTATAGAGAGATTCGTGCACACTATAAATAGAGCTAAAGAAAGACATTACAATTAAAATAACACGCCTTTAATTTGAAAAATTTTTGCAAAATTATGGAAATGATGTTATATCTAAAGGATATATCTGAAAGCAAATGAAAGCAAGTAACGAATATTCTTGGCGAACCAGCTGGCCACCTGATGTTACTAGTACGCAAATAAAAGTTATGTCTCTAGCATATGCATCATCTATATTTGCAAACATTTCCTAAAGTAACGAAATTTTTATAAGTTTTCTTTAAAAGGTTCTTAATTATTTGTAAACCAAAAAAGTTATGAAATCATTCGAATCAGATTATCCCATTAAAAATTTGGTGAATGAACATTTTAAATAAAATTAAAAGATATTTTTAATTAATTAGTCATTCAGGTTTTTATTTGCAGGATTAAAAAGGGCTTCTTTCTATAAAAGTTTCGTTCTTAATCCTCTCTTCGTCCCCCCTCCTCTAAAATGTGATCACACTAGAGCTGAAAGAATATCTATTGAATAAATTTCCCTTATGAACTCAACAAAATTCATTTCATAGCTAAAGATTTTATACTGTTATTTTTTTAAATTTTTAATTGGGGCTTGTTTAATTATCATTTTTAATTAAATGAGTTTATTTCGACTGTGAAGTTTAAGAAACTTTGGTAAATATAACTAGGTTTCAGCAAAATATGAAAAAAATGAACGACACTTAAATCATTTTACTTCATGAAGAGTTGTCAAATTCTAATTCATATCAAAAAGACTAAATTTTTTTAGGCTTTCTGCCTTCTTAATGTCTGCAACAGTTAAATAATTTTTTTTAAATAGTTAAATTAATGAAGACAACTAAAAATCTTTGTAATATTTTCTTCGTGTTTTCTCCTTTATCATTAGCAGCTGCTTAACTTTTCAAAAGAGGATGAATTTATGAAACCTTGATTAATGACTTTATCTAAAAGAATGAAGTAAGATTATTAATTATTGAATCAATATGAAGTTTAAAGTATTTCAAAGTCCCATTAGCTTAATTAAATTTTTGCGTTCCATGCCTCCCATTAATAAAAGCATTCTGAAGAGAGAATTAAAAGACAGTGAAAGCACAAAATAAATTGAAAACTAGATAACAAAACTAAAGGAAAGAGTAATTGTTGAGTTAGCTGAAGCTAGTGTAACATGTCAAGAAACGTAATTATTTAGCTTTAAAAGATTTAGTTAGTTGTCAACTTTTTGAGCAGAATTTTTAAGATAACAATTTCGGAACTTTTCACTCTTATTTGAAAGTAAAAAAAAATGTTTTCAATATTAATTTTTTTTGCAAATAATCGAAAAACTAATTTAAAAAATACTATGGTATTAATTGTTTTTTGCATTGCATCATATAATTTTCTTCTCCAAATTTTAGTTTGGTTTTAAGTAAAATTCATCATGAGTTTAAGTTTGTTTGTTTCTTTTTAATTTGTGAAGAGTGTTGTGTTTTGATAATATTATTTTCATCTGCAAATCTTAATTTGGTTTTAAGTAAAATTCGCCATGAGTTTAAGTTTTTTTTAGTTTGGGGGTGCTGTGTTTTTTGTATTCGTCATATAATGGAAATACAAATAACAATAATTTATATTTTTGTTATCATAAAATCAATATCAAGCAGCAAAACAATTACTGTGAAAAGTCTCAATTTGTTTTGTTTAGGTATTAAAGTATTTATAGAATTTTTGATTAAGATTAAAATTTAAGAATATCCAATTATTTTAGAGCGAATATAACATTATGATTAAGGCGAATGAATAATAACTACCTGAGAGATGAAAGAGTGTAATTTCTATAAATCTTAACAAAAAAACAATTATATTGTAGGAATAAAATTATTAAAAAAATAGTACAGAATGCTGTATTTTCAGTAAAATAAATTATTACTTCGTAATTCATGCTAAAATGCATCAAATTTTTCCATTTTTTTAAAAAAAGAATATATTAATTCAGTATATCATAACATAATTTATTCTTATTTTTAAAAAAAGAATAAATTAATTCAGTATATCATAATATAATTTATTCTTATTTTTATCATCCGACAGCTTAAGCTGGCCGCGGTGGCCTGGTGGTAAGGTCTCGGCTTCGGAACCGGAGGGTTTCAGGTTCGAGACCCGATTCCACCGAAGAACCGTCGCTTAAGCGGGTCTAGTGCACATCACATCTGCCGGCGTCAAACGTCCTCCCAGTGATGAGGTTTGGAAGATTGTTGAGAGTGTGCCAGCTCAGATGTCGTCCTCGTCATCTGACCACTGTTCAAAATTACGATTTCCGTCCCAAAATAGCCCAAGTGTTGCTTCAAACGGGACGTTAATATAACTAAACCAAACCGACAGCTTTAGCTGATTCTTTATTAATCTCTAAAAGAGCTATTTTCAGAAATTGTAATCATGCTGGTGTTGATGACATCGTTAATAAAAATCCAACATTAAGTTGCATCCCAATATTTCAAAATGATGCATTCTTCTATAACCAAATGTATGTATAAATTTCAAATAGGCCAAAAAATTTGACAACGGATTGCTTATGAACTTTAAGATGACACTCGATATAACAATCTCTCGAACTGGTAAAAGCGCAGCCTTTGTCCTATATTTGTAAACTAAATGATAAATTGTCATTTATTTATATAAAAAAAACTATTGCTTTGCAATAAAGAGAACTAAATTATAATATTAGGAAAATGTGACAAAATAGCAAATAATTTAACTGCATGAATAATTTTCGTTACATCCGAGTTATTGTAATATAAGAACACGATAAATCCTAATCATGAACAGAAAAAAAATTTTATTGAGGACGATCCACCAAGTTTTAAATTTTAACAAATGCTATAAAAGATATACATTAGATAATAAGAGATTAGACATGGATCCCTTTTAATAATAATAACAAAAAAAAAAAAAAAAAAAAAAAAAACATTTCTCCAAAATGTCTCTATAAAACATAATTATTTGTACATTTAACAATATTATATAACAAGTATTATATAATCACAACACTTTTCAGACGGAGGATTTAACTATATACTAATTATTCGGATTAGATACAAAATTTTAAACAACGCACATGTTAGGTTCACTTATAATTGAAGCTGACGGAAGCATGTTTCATGTTCTCACATGCCGTGATGAGTTTGACTGGCATTTTGGGTATGAAGTAGTAATTTTGGAATGAAATTGATTATCATATTTTACACATTCATCTGGTAGTTATAAAAATTATTATTACAACGAATTTCCAAATTGACTGTTAATCATGAATTGGAACTTTTTCTCTACAAATTATTCGCTGTTAAACTGCAGTAATAATTAATAAAATGTAAATAATGTTGCCGAATTCTTTTTTTATGTATGAGATATATACGAATACTTTGGATGAAGAGAGGCTGAATTGGCAAGCTAACTAAATTTACTAAATTTGCAAGTGAACTTAGTTCTTCTTTTTAATATTAGATGCATTTAAACTAATTAACCCTTTCACTGCTCAACCGGCTCAATTGGCAGTAAAAATTCTAGCCTGGCAAGCCGGATTTTGTTTCATACAAGAAATGTAGTATGTAACACAAGTTATTACTAAGGATGTCTTCTCTTTACATCTTTCACCCTAGTTTGAATTAGAAATCGGCAGAAATTTGCTCATCCGTTTGGGACGTGCCAGCAGTGAAAGGGTTACAAATAAAGACACATCTATTTTTCCAAGCTTTTATTAAATGGTTCTTTAATGTGTGCCTGCTAGAAAAATGTTCTGCTATTTCTATTAGCTCATGAATTTTTAGAGACGACACCTTTCAATTAATAAAAGATGAGAATATTAATTATTGAGGGTTTAAATGTTAACATTAATTAGGTTTTTATAATATTATATGTTAGAAACTACTGAATGATGGATACTTTTTTATTTCTGTCATGTTTCTGGCATATTGTTAATACTAGATTCTTGAATGCATAATTTAAAGAATGATTTTCAAATAGAGCGTATGAACGTTTTATGGAATGTTGAGGGAGTAAAGGAGATACTTCTTCATGTGTCTAAGATTCTCGAAGGTGAAAGAATTTTGGCGATACTGGAATCTATCCAAGTTACTGATTTTTTTTATAAAAGCTTCTGTATTCTATGATGGTAGGTTCATAAACAGAGGTATGCACACACTCGAGATACTAAATGAATACTCTCTTTAAAGTGTTCATTTCCAACGAGTTCTCTTTGAATATTTTATGCCGTTGAGGCTATTTTATAGCGATTTGCAGGTTGAATGTGTGATGTCGAATTTTCCAAGTGCTGTCTTTATGTGCGCTTCCGCCATTTTTATGTTATGTGCTTTTGCATTTCTTATTAAATAAAACATCGTTTTCCATTATTGAGTGCGTTGACTTTCTTATCAAACATGCACTCCCCTCGAAAGGTTACCTCGAAATGAGGATGAAATGCTTCCGGTATGGTGGTTGGATCTCGCTACCTGGATAGTAAATGAAAAGGTGGGAGTCTGGTTCCTCCCATCGATGATGGGAGGTACTTCCTTAGGGAAAAGTTGTATCGTGGATGGTGATGGCCCTTAGGACTCAACCACAGTTCCTGTTAGTGTTGCTATTGCAGATATCCGGCCATTCAGTATTTATTTATCCGTGTGCTTTCGGGCGGGTCGGTGAGTCCGTGATATGACTTATCATACATCCACCGAACGAATTATCCCTAACTATACTCATTTAATCATGATTTATGTTTGTATTCCATTCAATCTATCACGAATTTATATTATATTAGACTTTTCCATACTTTGTATCTTGAATACACGCTACTTTTAGCATTCATGAAGAGGCATTGTAGTGATTGTCCCCTGCCTTTACTCCCACACATTGTACTATGATAAATAAAATTTATTTTTGAAAGCCAGTCTTCCCATTAAGTTTTGCCTAAAGGCTTTTGAATGAATTTGTACAGTATACTACAAATCAAAATGAATTAATTTATAAATTTATATCAATTTTATTTTCCACATCTCTTAATTTTTTTCCAACTATAATAACACTTCTCCTCGCTTTCTCTGAATAAAGCACACATTTTAAACCACAGCAGAAATGAAGATGTATGATGATAATATAATACGATTTTTTTATTCTATTTTTTCATGTATATTAAAAAGAGTATAATTATTACCCTGTAATTTATTTTTTGTTTTTAATAGCATTAGATTTGGATAACAGAAATTTCTTGACAATGATACTACAAAAGGAAAAAGTTTCTGAAAGAAATGCAGTTGGGACATTTGAGTCCGTGCCACCTGAAAGAATATATTATATTAAGGTTTATATTTCTTCTTCTGAGATGCATGAGTAAATAAAAGAGCCAGGCATCATAATCTAAGGCTACATCCGGAAAATTTCATTATAAATTAGTAAAACAATTTCAATACTTCATTTCAATTATTTCTTGATTTTCGATGACAATTTTTTCATGAAATTTGTATTTATTTTTATTTTCTAGAAAAACATTTCTATTCTAAGGGTTTAAAAACATTCTGTCTGGAAAAGGTGGTTTAAAGTTGAAATCCTAAAGTTAAAAGCAATCAAATTGCATTCGGAGTTTTCATAACCCTTTCAGGAAGGAAACTAAATCACATCAGTCCCTATTTTATTTCGGGATATCGCAGACATCGGTCATTGAAGGGGTTGTATGTAAATTGTGATATGCCTTATTTATTTCGACTAAGAAATAAATATTTCCGCTTTATTCATATATACATAATGAAGAATAAAATTTAAAAAAACCCTGCATGGTTCGAAAAATGCATTTTAGAGTATATAAAAACTGATGAATTATTTATTTAAAAAGCACCATTGAAAGAATTTCAAGATGTAGGTAGAGATCTAAATATATGATTGGATATAATATAGTTCAAGAAGAATTTTATCGTCTCTATCTTCTTTTCATAATGTCTGTGAGAAAATGGCAGTGTAAAATCAGTATACTTGATTACGCAAATGCATTTTGATTAATATGATGATAATGTTTTTGAATACATTGATGAAATTCAAGTAACGAAGTGTTTGCATATTTTATTTTATAAATATCAAGCGTAGAAATACAGCTTTTAAAGCAATACATTTAACGTTATATATATATATATATATATATATATATATATATATATAAAAGCAAATAGGGAAATCGAAATCAGCTTAATTCTCGTCATTTGTACAAAATTCCAACAAAGCTTGGATAGATTTCAAACACAAAAATCACATAAAATCGAGTGGGAAAAAGAATAAACACCCAGCTGTATTCTGGCAAGGGTCATTGCACATCATAAAAAGTTATTATTCGAATGGTATGAATGCATTTCTTAGTTTTTGAATAAAGAATTCATAATGAACCATCTATATACCTAAATAAGGAAAAAAAATGAATGTTTCCAATATCAACACTAATTTGTTTTTCATCAAATTTCAAACCTACATTAAAAGTTCTTTCCGAAAACCAAATTTCATTTGAATAGGTCGGTTCGTTTTGAAATTATAAGCTAAAAAAAATTCGTCCTCCTAATGATAAAATAAAATTTTAAATTTTTATTCATGTCTTGAAAATAATATATCTATTCATCTCAACTCTTTACAGTTTTGAAAATATAAGGTACTTTGTGTATATAATTATCATTAAAAAGTATTTTTAAATATGTGGAAAAATTGCAAGATTAAAGTTTAAAAAATTTTAAATGTCAATCCACTTAAAGTTGGTTATAAATCGAAGGATGAGGTCATTTTATGTATACGTTCAAAATTTTAATTCTTTCTTATAAGTAATTTTTTGGTTGCGTTAACTTTTTGGTTTTACTTCTAAAATGATGCAGTTAGGAACTCATTAATAAAACAATACAACAAGTCGATATTATTTTATTTGACATTCAAATACTACTGACTTTTAAGATTGGAAGCAAGTCTCTGTCTTTGGTGTAAGTTAGAATTTTTACTCATCGGATCATATAAGATCACTTACAAAATATAAGAAATTATTGAAAAATAGGAACTTTATTTCTTATTAAATAACCTGTAGGATTGTACTTATATAATTTTAAAGACTTATTGTCCAAATTATTTCTCTTCATAATTAATACATAATGAATTGTTTATTTTGTGAGAAGAAAGAAGCTATTTGTGTTTATTTAAAAATTCTCAAACTTCATCAAATTAATCTTTCGTAATTGTAATTATTATAATATTGTATATAATCATAAATGTAATAAATAAATTCAATCATCAAAATATTATTATATAATGCATTTATTATTTATATTTTGATGCAAAATATATTTTATATTTACTCCCTACCCAGCGAAAATGAAGAATTTCAAATAATTTAAATAATTGACTAGTATTGATTGAAATTTTAGTTTACCACTATTTTTTAAGTGTAAAATTACGCAGCTTTTGCTTAGTATTTAATAGAAGTGATCAACTAAAATTTTAATCAATCTGTAGCTCTATTGCTCTGTAGCAAAATTTGTCTATTTGAGTGTCGAAATAAATATTTTGGAAAATGAAATTTGGTAAGAAATTCTCTTAATATGATTCCTTTAATATCTTTTATTTCTCTTTTTGTGATTATGGGGACATCTAAAACGTGTAATTTACTAAGAAAGCATTCATATTTTAGCTGCTTAACGACTCAGAAATGCTTGAAATTCAAAGAATCAATAATGCATTCAAAGATAAAACGAACAATTCAAAATATGCATTTTTTTTTTCTCCAACACATAGAATATAAACTCATTTAATCACATGTATAAAATTTGCTAAAATAAAAACTGTAACATAATTGGTTATTTCTGTTATTCTTTTGATTAATTGGCTATGCCACTTGTAAGTACAGCTACGGCAGTTAGTTGGAAAAATTGGCAACATTATCTTTCTTTTATAATTCGAAATCTCATGATCATCCTATTATAATAGAGCATGAATTATTCTCAGTCTTAGACATTTAATAAATTTAATATATTTAATAAATGTATTAAAATTATTGATACATTTATATTTTTATCAAATTAAAATTTATATAACATTTAATATGAATTTAAATGTTATTATTTACACAAAATAAGAATAACTGTTATAAATCACTCTAAAATATAAGTGTGTTGTTATGCAGAAAAATACCCCGACAATAAATGCATAACACTGTAAAATACCCTGAAAAACATTTATGATAATGATATTAATTATTCTAAGATTTGGAAAATGTAATTAAGAGACATTTCTTTAATTTCTCTCTTTATATTTTTATTTTAAAAGCAAAAATATTAGCTTTATTATTATTCATTTCTGCCGCATCTTAGCCAGAACATGTTATCGCGCAATATATCAAATTAAATTCTCTAATTCATGTGAGATGATACTGTTAATTTTATAGATTAAGACATTTTATTATATTTCTGTAATTTAATGAGTTATAAGAGGATTAGCAAAATCATTATGTTTTGCTTAACATAATTTTGTATAATTTCTTCTTCGGCAATGGCATCATTCATAAAAATTTCGTTTTATATAGGAACCTTTGTCTACTTTGAAAGATTGTTACAGATTAATTTTATCTATATTTTATTTCAATAGAATTATTTAAACAAAAAAAATCATTAAATATCATCAAATATAATAGAGAAGAGATTTTTGAATAATTCTTAATTCTTCATAAAATGTTGGCAATTGCCAAGTGCACAGACATCAATGCTTTAATGGCCTTCAGAAAACGAATTTTGGAAAGGTAATAGTAATATAGTATAGAAAGACGTCAATATAATATATAAACTGGTGTATAAAAAATATCACATGGCATTAAATTTAATATGGATTTTAAATGACACCAGGGCTTTCTAATACCTTCTTTTATTTTTGAAAAAAACAAATATTTTTTTCTTATATGTCTCAAAGCTTGTATCTATTCTAGAATTATCTCAATAATGATATAAGTAAAAAAGTGAAAAACAATTGCTTGCTGTAATTAAAATATTTTATAAATTTTCGATAAAACTCTACTTTATATTACACTCTATTTATACTTTATATTATAAGTAAGTTTCATCTTAAATGTACATTTCTTGAATATTAATTTTTTAATTGTTTCCGGTCCACATAGCTGTTATTATAAATTTGCTGTGTTCTAAAATGTTATTTTAAAACTAACAGAATAGTTTTAGATCAAATTTATTATCAACAATGTTTTATTTAAACCTAAACAAAGTGATTTGTTTTAGAAATATGATTAGATGTCTAGATACAACTCGAAAAATTAAATTCTTCCTGTTATCAAATTACAATTTTTGAGACAAATGGCTTATTGTTCTTAACTGGTATCATTGAAGCCACGGTAAAGTAAATGGAACGAGATAAATGAAAGAATATTTCGAAATATATAATGAAAATTTATTGTTAAAATAAAATATGAATATTAATGCTTGTAAGATACGATTTATATTTTCATTTGATGGTACTGAGAAAAACCTCTGCTTTTAGTCAAATACATAGTCTCTCAAGGTGCATGCTAAATATTTAAAAGAAACCAAACAACACCAGGAATATGATCCCCATTTTTTTCTATATATATATAGAAGAAATAAAAAAAAATATCACAATATAATTTCGTCCAATATATATATATATATATATATATATATATATATATATATATATATATATATATATATATTTCATATTATCTATGTTCTCATTTCACTAACTTACATTAAATAAGTAGAGAAAAGTAATACTCATCTTTATTATAAAAAAAGTAATATAAATATATGATACACCATCATACATAATTCATATATATACAAGTAAAAGATATATAAGTAAGGTAAATAACATTTTATTGTTAATAACAAAAGAAAATGATACATTTTTTCAGAGTACCTACTAATAATAATAACAGATTGAAGTATTTTATAACATACTATAAAACCTGAAATAATACACTTTGGGAATTTCAAATTAATATTGTCTTATAGAAAGGATCAAAAATATTTTATGAGATTATGCTATTTGAAAATTCTTTACTTTTTAACATGACGAATTTTATGAATACCTCGTAATATTTTGTATAAAACAAATCTTTCTGTAAATGCTTGAAACAGTCACATTAAAAAAAAAAAAATAAGGAGTAAATTTCCATTTGAATTTCACGCAAATGTGGATAATTGTCTGTAAAATGAAAAAAAAAAAGGACTATAAATCTCCCAATTGTTTTTTGTTGCAAGAAACAGTTAATTCCTAATGGCTGAAAAATATTCCCTTTTGTGTTGTTTAAAATTTTGTATTTGTTTCATAACTATAATTAAAGAATTTTATTTTTTAACATTTGAACATCTTATTGAATCCCATGAAACATTTTCGAAGTCACATTACGTTTGTTAATCGTATTTTGAAACAAAGCGCCGTGGAGAAAAGAAGCAATTACATTATGTTATTTCTAATTTCGTTCTTTATGTTTTTCCCTCGCTAGATGGCGTTACGCAGAAGAAAGAAAAAATGAATGTTTTGAATATTAATTATAAGTGCTCCAATTTATTGAGTTTTCGGCTTAGATAAAGGAATAATATTTGTCAAATGGGAAAATAAAAATGTAGATTGCTTTTGTTAAGAAGACAATGCAATTTTCTTTTATAACCATGTTAAAAAATACTTGGATAGCATCTGTTGTCGTAAAATTCCATTTTTTTTCCTAAATAAAATGTTTTTATGTTATTGTTGATAAAATTAAAATTTAGGTAATTTCTGCAGAAAAAAATAGAACATAAAATGTGAAAAAATAAAAAGATTCTGTCTTAATATGTAAATAAGGTTTAATGAAAATAAAATGGATTGCAGTGAAAAATATGAAACTTCTATTTTCTCATGGCTTATTAAGAAATAAAAAAAAAAAGTGAATTTATGTTAAAATTTCTAGAAAAATCTAGGTGAAGTTATTTGACAAAATAGTCTGGCAAATTTCCAAACAAAAAAAAAATATTTTTAGATATTTTTAAAAAAGCTAATAGAATTATTTAATTTTTATTCTAAAATGAAATACGCAATTTTTCTATTTATTCATTTTTAAAGAATAACAAAGTAAAGCCAGATAATTAAATAATTGTTTTTTTTGTACCATCAAATGCGTTCAACTCATAAGTTTTAACTGATATTTGTTAGGTGTGAGGAATAACATTAAATGTTTGTATCTGTAATCTAATAATTTTCTTACATTTAAAAATTATTAAAAATATTTTATTGCTCTAAGGTCCCATTTTATAAGTATACAAAAAGTATTCGGGTGGAAGTTCGGAGCAATTAACTACGAAAAAAAAGTTTTAATGACGCCTGTGTTGAATATTTTATCAAAAACGGTTCAAAATCTATCGCAAGAAGCATCTCCTTCGAACGAAGAAATTTTAGTATTACGAATATTTTTAATCCAATAGTACATTCCTAATAACGATTGCTATGATTATGGTAAATAGCCTATATGCTTCTACAAAAACGTATATAATTTATATGTTACGGCAAATGTAATAAACTGCGGATTATATTTAATTACCGGTAATTATTCATAATTACCAATTAGTTAAAAGATTGGATTTCACCGAAAATTATTTATAGTTACTGAATTAACATGTACAAAGTATTCGGGCTTCAGATTTACAAACTTCTATAAGAATAAAGTTATAACTAAATTAATCAGTACTGTATTAAGATGCTAAGTTGAAAATACTTTCCCACAACTGTAGATGGCGTTACACAAGAGGAAATTCCAAGTGTTTTTCGGTGATCATTTCCGCCACATGTTCCCTTTTAATATTTCTTGTGTTTTTTGGAAATGATTTGTTCTTAAACTGAAAAAGTGCAACGCAGAGGCATTGTTTGGTAGATAATTGGTTCATCATTTTGGGAAATAATATTATGAGACCACACCTGTTGCACCCTAATTTAGAAGATTTAAACTATTTTTTCTTCTTGGGACAAGTGGTATCACAACTGTTGGACATCAAATATATATATATATATATATATATATATATATATATATATATATATATATATATATATATAAATTCTTTATAGTATTATAAAGATGAAAACGTGCAGCTTAGAGGAATTGCGCGGCATATATTTGGGACGCCATTATTGGGAATCATTTAATCCAACCCGGCATATTATTTGTTCGTCTGATGGTTATAAATTATTTGATCGTACTAGGTAAGTGTTATCATAACTGTTGGATAACGAACATACGAGAAATTCAATGTAGTAATTGAAACTCCAGTTTAAATTCCCATTATCTAAATAATTATATGGCAATCCAAAACTCTGTCAGGTCCAAAAGCAATAAACGTTATTTACAAAAAGTACATTTTAAATATAAATAAATTTGTAAAAAAAAAGACACATGCAATATGGAATAACAATACTAGCCAAATGACAAAAATTTCCAATACTAATTCAATAAATCGTAAAAAAAATACCGGGTGTCCCATAAATTTGTAAATACTTTAAAAATTCATAAAAATTGAAGGAATGAGCATATTTTAATGTGGTTTGAGAAACTGTTATTCTCATAAAGGGGGATTTTTTTTTCATACAAAAAAAAAAGAAGAAATAGTTCAAAAATTTGTCGATAGAGGGCGCTAAACACAAGCAAAACATACAATTCTACGGGAAAAATACTTTTATTTGCATGCAAGCAATTGTTTACATGCGTATCACACCAGTACTACAGTACTTGTTCTATGTGTCCGCCATCACCACAAATAACAGTTTGGAAGCGGGAGACAACACTGGTAACTGCATCATACAGCATATCCGGATGAATGCATGAGATTTCGTGGCGAATGGCTTCCTTTAGCTGCACTAACGAAGTTGGCCTATGGCGGTACACCCGAGACTTAAGGTAACCCCATAGCCAAAAATCAAGGGGTGTTAAATCTGGTGAACGTGGGGGCCATTCATGTGTAAAGTGATGGCTGATTATCCGTTCTTCAGTAATAGTTCTCAAAAATGCCTTCACTTCGGTGTCGATGTGAGGAGGTGCCCCGTCTTGCATGAATTTCACTGTATCAAGGACATTGTGTTCCAATAAGGACGGTATCACTTCCTTCTGTAACATTTCCATGTAACTTGTTCGATTAACTGAACATGTCTTCTATCCTGCATTTTTAAGGGCTTTTCAAAGAAAAAAGGGCCTACAATAATGGATGCAGTGAAACCACACCAAACAGTAACCCGTGGTGAATGCAAGGGCTTCTCAGTGTAAGCATGTGGATTCTCATGTGCCCGTATTCTACAGTTATGGGTATTAACTGCTCCATGCAAAGCAAAATGAGCCTCATCTGTCCACAATATTTTCAGCAGCCATCGCGGATCATCTTCAATTTTCGCCAAAGCCCAATTTGAGAATTCCAATCTCTTAGCTGTATCATTTGATAAGAGCTGATGTAGCGATTGCAATTTGTATGGGTACAATTGCAATAGACCATGAAGGATACGGTACACCGAAGTCTTTGGTATAACAGTTATTCGTGCCACTTCTCGTGCGCTACTGACTGCACTTGTAGACTGTTCCCTTAGCGTGTCCATTTGCGAAGAGACATCGGGGGTACGGACTGTTGTTAAACGAGGTGCACCACTGCGTGGCCGATGACACAAACTTCCAGTTTCTTCGAAACGGTGTACTAGGGAAACAAGTCCAGCAGGAGTGATCGGACCTGAACCTTTCTTCAATCTTTTCTGGGTCCTAAATTTTCGTAAGGCTTCAGCCGCCGATTCGTTGCTGACATAAAACAAATTTACCAATAGTGCTTTATCCACCGGTGTCAACATCTTAATACAAACCTTATGTAAACCTTTAAAAATGACGTGTCAATCGGTCACTCTGCCTTTCATAAGACTTCCATTTGCATATTTCCACTGATTTGCTTGTGCGCAGCGCCCTCTATTGACAAATTCTTTAATTATTTTTTTTTCTGTATCAAAAAAAAATCCCCCTTTATGAAAATAATAGTTTCGAAAATCGCATTCAAATATACCCAGTCCTTCAATTTTTATGAATTTTTAAAATATTTACAAATTTATGGGACACCCGCTACTTAAGAGTATGAAAATCAAATGATTTTCATATTGGCCCGAAAATTCAAATTATCGTCATTATATAAATGTATTAGAATACAAATTATGAAAAATGAAATTAGAATAATAATACGAAAGAATTATTTAACATGTTTGCTGCCGTGATTGATGTATGTGATTCCGATAACTGTCTAATAAGATGCTTACCTATTCCTCTCTTTTATTGTAATAGAGAATAAAATATATAATTAGATAGCATGTATAAATCATAGGCGATTCACGTGCTGTGCAACGTGTTAAACTAAACATAGGCTTGTTCTACTCTCATCAAATCCTACATTAATTGAACACTTTTGCTCTCCTTCGAATGCAAATGAAAGACAGTCAACGTGTTAGAACTTCGGATGAATTAAATCTGGCTCATAGAATAATCCAAAAGGCAAGGCATTACATAATTTGTTTGCAAAAGAATGAATCATGCCATTATTATCACCATTAGCAAAGAAATAAAAATCCAAGAGAATAAATTTTTTTAGAAATTAATGAATATACACTTATAATCCCGACTGAACAATAAAGTTATTTCCCAAATAAAAAAGACATAATTTGTCTGCAAACGACAAACCATCCTCTCCAACTCCCAAGAAACCAAGAATGTCAGAATAAAAGGATGCCATCTGAACAAACCAACAATATTCACGATTTTTTTCCATATATTCTGAATGAATTACAGTGATGGATTATAATAATGCGAGGAATTTTGTTACTCTAATAAAATAATCCATTTACAGTATTGAAAACTAATTAGTAAAAAAATTTAAATGTGAAGCATAAATTATGTCAAGTAACTATTTAAGTATGTATTTTGTCAGAAAATCATTCATTTCACAAAGAAAATCTGCTATCTTTTATTTGTATTTTTAAAATATCTAAAAATGTATTTTAAAATATGTATTTTATATCTAGAAACTCCAAACAAATAAATTGATTTAGAAATTTAAAGAATTGGTTTTCGATTCGAGAATTAATTGTGATATTTATTTTTTCAACGGCTATGAGAAGAAACTCATCGATTTATTTCATATAAATCTTTAAAAAAAATATGAATATTTTCAATCGAATTTCTTACAATAACTAATTACTTGACCTCAAAATAAATAAAAGCATTATATATATATAGATTTTCCAAAGTTTTTTATATTATATGCCATGCAGTTTTATTTGAAATCATTTCTAAATCAATTTCAGCGAATTTTAATTTTAAGTTACGTTAATTTTATAATATGAAAAGTTAAATTACTAGAAGCTGAAATTAAAATAATCCTTTACGTGATTTTGTTAAATATTTACCAATTAATCCTTTGAGTTAGAAAATTGAAAGAAATAACATTACTGCTCTAATTAACATTTGTTTACTCATTTATTAATATTTTGTTTGTAAGCCAAAATAACCAACTTGAATCAACGTGAAACAATTAATTCACGAAAGAATCACCAAGAATATTTGCGAGAATCATGAACATTTAACAGAACTGAACATTTTATATTACTAAATGATTTATTTTACAGTCACCTGAATAAAGTAAGTGATGAAGAAATAAGAAATAAGAGATTTGCATACATGTGTTCGAATTTTTATTTTATTTTCTTGTAGCTATTGATTTATATCTATGAATATAAATATGTCTGAGAGAAATGAAAATATTTTAATTTAATATAAGCAATAACAAGAGCATTTTTATAGGTCAAAGTATGACAAACATGAACTGATGTAAAAAATATTTAGGTAAAATGCAGAGTTCCAAAACTTTTTTTGCGCAAGTTGCATCGGAAATTAAATCGTCGTCGGCTACAGAATAGAAACTTCTAATAGTATTATAAATAGATTAAAAAATGAACGCGTTATAGTGAATGAATGGAAAATTTCTTTGTTTAAAACCTATCGGTGAATACTCATATGTTAGTGGCTAACTTTTTACATCAGAGAAACGAGTGCATTAGCTGAGAGAGGAAGGAAAATTTGAATAAGTAGTGAGGTCCGATAGATGTAATGGGTTGTAATTTAATACGATTATATTGAAATCTATGCATTTCCCTCCCATTAAGCAACCACATTTAGCAAAATTTCATTTCCTGATCGTATCTGAATTTATCAAATTTGACTCATCTGATCTAACAATTGTGATATCACACATACCAACTCTTGAAAGTCAGGCTGTACAACTGAATTTCTCAAATTTTATTGAACCCTTTTTCGCAATAAAGTCCATTTTTCTCAATATATGAATTTCTCCATTTTTTCGTATTTAATTTATGATAAAATTCATCACATTTAAATATAAATTCATAAAAAAAATCAATGCGGTCTAATAATTAGAAGCTTCTAAATTAAAATTAAAATGAACAACATTTCATGATTTTAAAATGTTGAATAACATTGGATAATTTTACAGTTTTTATACACGACATTTAATAATATTTGATGTCATATTTTATTTGTTGAGTTCGAAAAGTGTAAATTAATTTATAATAAAGAGTTAGAATGATGTCTTTCTATTGTGACACAGAGAGTAAATTCTTACAGATTTTAATTGTAATTTAATGCAAATTATTTGAAAAAATCAGTTGTGCGTCAGTTATACAACAGTATAAATAAATGGTAATACCATTTAAAAAACATTTATTAATTTGACGGAGCTATTTTGAACTATGATAATTATCAAAAATCCCATTTATGTCTTTTATGATTCAGAATGAAATAATTATTACTATTTATAGACCATTCATTGGATTAAAAGCGATATTCGGTATTGTTTTCGCTGATACAAAATGAATAAACACATATCGTCATGAATGCACATCAGCTATACTCTAAAAGAATGATCAATTCATGAAAATAGCTTACAACGATTGCTGTCGTCATAAATAAGGATAGAAGTTTATTACATATTTATTATTTATTTTGCTAGAGAAAATAATGTCTGCTAAAGTATTTAAAACATATTGTTACAAACCTGTAATTTTGATGCCCAACGCGAATAGTGTCATCATAAGATAGACCGTTTTACAGTCATCTATATTGGATGCTGTCGGATTCCAGAGCTTAATGACAAAGTTGCCGACTGATGAGATAAAATAGATAATACTGAAAAGTTCGAGACTTTTCACGATCCATCTACTAGGAACTGAGATACACCCAGATACGCCCTGGTTGGTTTATAAGCTTCTAGATCCGCCTCCCGAAAACTATAAAAGGCCGGAAATCTCAAGCTGTGCGTCGTGTGTGTCGCCGACATGTAAAGAGCCTTTTAGAGAATAAGCGAAGCAATATAAATAAATGGTAATACCACACGACGGCGAATTACCAGCGTTGTGTGGAGCGAGTGCTGAACTGCCGTTTACCGAATCTTGTTGTTTACTGCGGATGCAGCGTTATACATTTTGTGTAGTAGCCAGTTGTGAGAAGTAGTGAGTCGGCAGCTAAATCGAGGGAATACAGCGAGAAGATCAGCCGTTGGAAAAACCGTAGAGGGAAGCTCCGAGGAACTATTCTCAGCTGGATTCGTGTGCTGTGGACGATTATTACTTGCGGGCTACTGTCTTCTGTAGTGTGCTACTGTGTGCAGTTCTGTGTTCGTCTCTGCTGTAAATATTCGTTGTCTTTGTGTAAATAAAAGACCGCTGTTTTCTATTGAGGACTGCTGATTGTGAGTTCGCTTCACTATACACCTACTATTTAAACGAAACCGACGGTGGAGGTGAAATTCGTAATTTGGTGTGAAAAGTGGGGTAGTGGTTAACAGTGTATGGCAGCGTTTCTCAACCTTTCAGTATTTGTGGCCCAGTTTTCAATCATAATTTTCATCGCGGCCCCCGCTTACAATAAAATGTATACAACAATAATGTATATTGAGTATTTTGGATTCTGTTTTTAAACTATTTTTAACTAACTGCCAAAACAAGAGTAAAAGCGAGACAACGTTGGCAAGAAACCACATCTTGCATTTTGGATAAGAGTGCGGAGAACAGATGAAGTGAATGAAAGTGGAGAAAATTTAAATATTATATTTGAACTGAAAGCAAAACAGGGAGATAACGTTAAAAGAATATGAAAGTAGAAAAATTCATCAATGAAAGTTAACCTAGACGGGGTGAGCTAAATTTAGAAACTGGGAATACATTTTTTCGAATAATAAAAGAAATAAAACGGAAGCATGACAAAACAAAAGTGAAAAAAATAGCAATGTTTGTGGAAGGGAATACATACGACCGATGCCGTCTCGAGCATGCGCGGAGCAAATGTTTTCTCATAGGAAGAAGGAAAATATTCGATAACGCAAGTTTCAATTCCAACCAGTCTCATTCGAGTCGATCCTTTTATCGCTATCGAATCTATCGCGAATTTATGTTATATATGTTTTCGTGTTAACTGCAATTCACCATATTAAATATTCACGGCAGCAGATTTATGCAGGCTCATGAATAAATTTTTAAGCGGAAGTAAGCAAGCATTACACGATAGTTAAGCATCAACAAGTATATAGACGAGCGTGGTTCCGAAAATAAATTCAAGGAAATATTCTCAAGAATACTTAAATTTTGGGTTTACCAGTACTGAAGTAAATAAAGCAGAAAGGCCCATGTGTATCATTTGCACAAAAATTTTGGCCGCAGACCGCATGAAACCTAATAAACGACATTCGGAAACGCTTCATAGTAAGTACGTCAACAAACAGAATTCTTCGAATTAAAATTAAAATCATATAAAAAGCAAAAATTATTTTTTAAAAAAACTTTGTCTGTAAATAAAAAAAGCTTTAATTGCACCTTACAAAGTTCATATAATTGTAGAAATCCTCACACCATTGGTGCAGAGCTTAATTTGCCAGCAGCAATTGAGATTGAAAAAACTATGTTTGGAGATAATTTTTCAAAAAGATTGCAGTCCATACCTCTTTCAAATGATACTGTTGGCCGTCGAATTGGCGATATAGCTGAAGATGTACAGTGTCAGCTTTTCTCGAAGTTGCGTGACAAATTGTTTCAATACAGCTTGACGAAGCAACAGATAGTAATAAAGATTCTCATTTAATTGCCTATGATCGAATTTGTGTCAGTAGTAGAACTACTTTTCTGCAAATCTATTGAACTCAAAACATCAGCGCTCGCATTATTTGTTATTTTAAATGATTTTATGAACGAGGCAAACATAGAATGGAAAAATTGCATCGGAATATGCGCCGATAGTGCTCGTTCAATGTCAGGAAGATTCCAAGGTATAAAAGCCCTTGTAAAACAAAAATCGCCTCAGTGCAACATTGCATGATCCACAGAGAAACTTTGGTTTCGAAAGAAATGAGTCCTGGTTTGAATATTGTGTTAACTACGGTTTTAACCGTAGTAAATTATATAAAAATGAGATCCCTGAAATCGAGAATCTTTTCCGCACTTTGTAAAGAAATGGGTTCAGTACATTCAGCGTTACTATTTTATTGCGAGGCAAGATGGTCATCACGTGGGAAATTTTTGCAACGTATTTACGAATTAAGAGAAGAAATCGCCATTTTCCTAGAAGAAGAAAACAGACAGGAGGTCGAGAATTTTCGCGATAGTTTGTTTGTGATGAAATTGAGGTACTTGGTCGATATATTCGAGAAATTAAACTTGAATCTTCAACTCCAAGGAGAAAATACACATATGTTGGATACGAGTGATAAAGTTAATGCTTTTTGTAGAAAATTGGAATTGTGCAGCAGAAATTTAAAGCATAAAACCTAACAATGTTTGTAAATGTGGATGATTGTACTAAAACTTACAAGGCTGAAGAAGAACATGTAAAAGTGGTTTTTGTAACCATTGAAAATCACTTAGCCATGCTGACAAAGAATTTAAAAAGTATATTCATGCTGACGACAGACTGATAGCAAGTTACGAGTGGATTAGGGATCCATTTCATAAGACTCCCGAAGGACTCTCAATTGATGAGGAAGAAAAATTCATAGACTTCACGACAAGTGGTGAAACTAAAAGGCAATTTTGTAATAAATAACTATTTGAAATTTGGGCAGGAGTAAAGTTGATTTTTTTTAACTAAAAACAAGGGCATTTCACATTCTATTACCATTCAACACCCTACCTTTGTGAAACTGGATTTTCTGCTGTGGCTTCTTTGAAGACAAAATATAGAAACAGAACTGAGCGTGGCTATTTCCAATATTAAGCTTTCCTTCAAAAAACTTTGCTCTGCAAGACAGGCCCAAGGAAGTGACTAATAATTATTAAATTTGTCTTTAATTTAGTATGTTTTGATTAAGCAAGTTGTTTTACTTTAATAAGTTATTAAATATTTCGAAATGCATTTGGTTTTCTATGTGTATGGGTGCTTTCCTTTCAGTCAGTTAATCAATTTTTTAAAATAATATTTTCTTTTGGATATTCTTGCGCCCCCCCTTCTAGTGTGCTCGCCCCCCCCTAGGGGGGCGCGTCCCACAGGTTGAGAATCGCTGGTGTATGGTGCTGACGAGATACCAGAGCAGTGGAAGAAGGAATGAAAATCGTACAAGAGAAGTTTATGCAAGAAATGAAAGCCGGACTAGAGAAGCTTTTGCAAGAAATGAAAGCCTTTACGGAAGAAATGAAAGCCTTTACAAAAGTAATGAAAGCCGGGTAGAGTGAATTAAAGAAATTTCATCGTGGAAAGAAATTTTAAAAGATAAAGGAAATAAAATCGAAGACGTCCAAGATATCACAGAAGAAATTGAAGGAAACGGCGAGAGCCGAGTGAGAAAAGAAAAGACCGAAGATCGATTGGAGATCTGTGGCACTGAAAAGCAACTTAGTCATCCGCAGGATGAACCAAAGTTCAATAAGGAGATGCACGAACAGAGAGACTATCAAATAATTGCAGAGCTGAAAGAGTCTTCTCTGAATGAGTCCCCTGAAGTGTTACCGGAAGTACAAGCTCTTGTGGATGGGTCTGTTGGTTGCGACCCGTGCTCAATGCTTATGAATGCAGGAGTTAAGGCGACACTGTGTGGATTGGATTCGTCCCAGAGGTTAAAGGAACAACCTCTCTGCAAGCCTCTTGGTATCTCCTTGCATAGTGATGAAGACTACGTGGCTTGAATCCCTGATCCTTCTGGTCTCGACCTTGACTTCCCTCAAGAATTCGGCTTTGCTGTGGATTTCCCAAGGAGTGTCATAGAAACAGGAGAAGAGGAATCTCCTGTGTATCCGGACAAGTTACGTCGTCGCAGAAGAACCCTTCCAGCAAAGGCTGATGAGCTCTTCAAATGATCCTGTGTTGAGAGCGGCGGACAATTCTCGAGTATCGAAAATAAGTCGGGAATAGGTAGAAGTATTCCCATTAAAGCTTTGACGACGAAGGCGAATCCTTGGTTTTCAAGCGGACAGAGGAAGTCACTGTTGGACCATCCTGATATTCAGTTGGTTCGATGGAAGAAGTTCAAAGTGACCAACCGATTGGCCAGGCTAGAATTCGTTCCGGAGAGCTCAGCTACGATGAAATGTTTGGCTCTTTGGGACATCTTGCATTTTAAGAAGAGAATTAGTCTGGATGTACAATCTGAAGAGACGAAGGTGTCTGAAGTCAAAGGCAATGAGAAGGTTCGCATGGATGTTTAGTTACCGCCAAATTAGTGAATGATGCCGTCTTCGGAAGGGCGGAAGTCGCCCAACGCATCATCATCATCACATTGCCCATCATATTCATACGCTACATAATCACATCATCATTCATACGCCAGCTGTTGGAGTGAACTGGGACTGCCGGGACGTCAGTCCTTGAAGAGGAGAGAAATGTTACAAATCTTTAATTTTGCTTTCCATCGCGAATAGTGTCATCATAAGAAAGACCGTTTTACAGTCATCTGTATTGGATGCTGTCGGATGCCAAGCCAGTGATCCCAGAGTTTGGCAACTATTTGGTGACTTGGTGACGAATTTGGCGACAAAATGGATAATGCTGGAAAGTTCGAGAATTTTCACAATCTATCCACTAGGAACTGAGATACACCCAGATACGCCTTGACTGGTCTAGAAGCTTCTAGCTCCGCCTCGCGAGAACTGTAAAAGGCCAGCACTCTCAAACTGTGCATCGTGTGTGTCGGCGACAAGTAACGAACCTTCTAGAGAATAAGCGAAACAACGGAGAATTACCAATGGAGCGAGTGCTGAACTGCCGTGTGCCGAATCCTGTTGTCTACTGTGGACGCGGCGTCGTATATTGTGTGTAGTAGTCAGTTGTGAGAAGTAGTGAGTCGGCAGTTAAATCGAGGGGATACAGCGAGAAGATCAGCCATTTTAAAAACCGTAGAGGGAAGCTCCAAGGAACCCCTCCCCTGCTGGATTCGTGTGCTGTGGACGATTATTACTTGTGGGCTACTGTCGTCTGTAGTGTGCTACTGTGTGCTGTCCTAAGTTCGTCTCTGCTGTACATATTCGTCGTCTTTGTGCACTCGTGTCTTCGTGTAAATAAACGTCGTTGTTTTCTGGTGAGGCCTGCTGATTGTAAGTTCTCTTCACAATACACCCACTGTCAAACGAACTACCCACTAACAAAAAGAACGCGGCGGTGAGTAAAATCCATAACAATATGAATGACTGTTTTGAACAATAAATCAGTAGCAATACTATTTTTTACCGTATAAAACCAATCTTTAATTACTAAGAAGGTTCTGGCTCAGCAAGATTTTTAAAAAATGCCTCTTTTACTCAAAAGAGAAATTACTAGATTTCTTCTTCTGAAGAAAGTTTGATTTAAGAGAACTTATATGATTTATATTTTCTGAGCTTTCAAAGTTTCATTTAGTTCTTATGAAACTTACATCTCTTACTTCCTTAAAAATAATAAAAAAAAATCTTCTTCATAAATTTATGCTATAAAAATTATCACTCAGGAAAGTTAGGACGAAAACTAAATATTAAATTTAAATTCCAATACAACCTTTTAAATCTTTGATTTAGATAAAATGTGATTACGTACTTCATTAAGCAAAAGTAAAATGTGTTCTGAAATTCAAAAAAAAAATTATTTTATAAATTAATTTTTACAGGAAGCCTTAAATTTATCTACATTTTACAAGTATTGATTGCGACATATTTCAAACATATTCAAACCATCTAGACAAATCTAGACGTCAATGTATAAGGCAATATATTTAAATTCATTATCATCCTTGAAATATTCTAAATAGAAAAACACATACTATTTTAAACTTTGAGATAAAAGCGTATTTTTTAACTGATTTTAAGACATTTTGAAAACGCAATTTTCATTAAGTAAAGTGGTGCTGGAGATAATTATAAAAGCTTTTTACAGACTTCTTTCAACATGTTTTAAAATTCGGTTTGATGTAATTAAAAATGTTACTTTAAAGAATTTCTAGTTTCAAGTACTTTAAAGAAACTTAGGGAAATTATGGTAGAATTCAGGGAAAAAACATTGAAAATCTTTTAGTGCTTCTTACTCATTTACTTGTACCAGAGAAAGGTGGACTCTATTAAATATTTTTGCAAATTATTTGACTTAGAGTTACTAAATTTTTATGCATATATATTACAATTTAAATATGTAAAATATCTTTACGGACTTTTAAATTGAGTACCTTACTTGAAAAAAAAAATGACATACTTTAATGTTTTAATTTTTGAAATGTTCCTAAGGTTTAATTTTTTTAATTATTTAATAATTTTTTTGTTATTATTCCATAAAAATATATTGGAATGGAAATGGATATTATTTATTATTTCATTTAAAATTTAATTTCCTAGAAATATTTTTATGTATATGTGCTGAATCTTCGTTACAATTTTGCGTTCTTCTAAGCTAAAATTTAATTTTAATGACTAAATTTAAGACAAAAAGGAACTAAATCAAATTAAGACTAAATTTAAGACTTCAAAATTCTTTTCAATTCAATAACTTCACTACCCCACTTCTCACACCAAATTACGAATTTCAATTTCTTTAATTTCTTTAATTTTCTCAAAAATGATTGTGTATAGAGAATTTTTAATTTTTTAAATCTGAAAAAAAGATTATTATGAGAATATTTTTTAATTATGCTTTTTTCTTTTGAAATAATAAATATTTATTTTATTTTAAAATATAGGGCTTAAAATTTATTTTATAATTTCCAAAAGACATGAATTGTCTATTAATGAACAATGCAGCCTGTCCTCCTTCTTTCTCTGCCTCTGTTCAGAGCAAATCACCCCTTACATCATATTGTACATATATTAACAATATTTCTTCCCGTATTATTTTGATTGCAATTTCTGTGTGTTTGCTTTGTTTAATTATAAATAGTTAATTAATTATTAATTATAATTATTAAATTAATTATAATTATTAAATTAATTATAATTATTAAATTAATTATAATTAATTATTGGTTAATTAATTATAATTAATTATAATTATTAAAGCATAATAATAATAAAATATTATTTTTATGCTTTAAGTATTTTGCTATTGTATAAGTTTAATTAATAGACGTTTTCGTTTGCACGTGAGTAATTTTTTTTGTGCAGTTTGTTTATATATATATATATATATATATATATATATATATATATATATATATATATATATATATATATATATATATATTGTGTTCTGTTTCTTTTTCATCTGCATTTGTACTTGTGTCTTGTACATGTCTACTAGGTCTCCTTCTTCACTATCGTCTAAGTATTGTCTTATGTTTGTAAAATTTGTCTTGGTGGAACAAAAAGAGCTTATATCTAAAGCACGCTCTCCAAAAAAGCCTTCCCATGCATGTATAATGAAATCATTTCCATAACATGGAATTTTAGATGAAATAATTTAACTAAAAACAATGATGTGTGTTATATATATTTTAACAAAATATTTCGATTTTAATAAGTATTTGACGTGAATATATTTTAATTTCATTACATTACATTGCACAAAGAAAAGTTTCATATTGTCTGTTTTGAGCAATCCCATTTTCCATTCACTTTTAGTTAAATTCATAATGAAATTTCAATTATCAAATAAAACAGGTCTAGATGCTGTATTTGAAAAAAAGAAAAAGAAAAAGGTATTTTTTATCTCTTTTACTGTTGAGAAAAATTCTAATTTTAAAACTATTTCATTTTATATGTATATAAATATAAATGCATTTTACACTGTTACATAATAATTTGAAAAGCAACAGTACTTGCAATTACATTTATCAGTGAACGTATTTAAAAAATGAAAATGAAATAAAATAATTTATTGAATTCATAAATTCTTTCAAAAAGTTCTAAATTTTACTACCTTTCTTAAGTACTTATTGACATGCATTTCGAAAATATAATCAGAAGCCTCTCAATTTGAATATAACATTTGAGGTACAGCATTTTTCACTCTCTACGTAAGATATCATGCAGTTAAATCATCTATTTTACTGTTGAGAAAATTTCTAATTTTAAAACTATTTCATTTTATATGTATATAAATATAAATGCATTTTACACTGTTACATAATAATTTGAAAAGCAACAGTACTTGCAATTACATTTATCAGTGAACGTATTTAAAAAATGGAAATGAAATAAAATAATTTATTGAATTCATTAATTCTTTCAAAAGGTTTACTACCTTTCTTAAGTACTTATTGACATGCATTTCGAAAATATAATCAGAAGCCTCTCACTTTGAATATAACATTTGAGGTAGAGCATTTTTCACTCTCTACGTAAGATATCATGCAGTTAAATCATCTCTTTTACTGTTGAGAAAATTTCTAATTTTAAAACTATTTCATTTTATATGTATATAAATATAAATGCATTTTACACTGTTACATAATAATTTGAAAAGCAACAGTACTTGCAATTACATTTATCAGTGAACGTATTTAAAAAATGGAAATGAAATAAAATAATTTATTGAATTCATTAATTCTTTCAAAAGGTTTACTACCTTTCTTAAGTACTTATTGACATGCATTTCGAAAATATAATCAGAAGCCTCTCACTTTGAATATAACATTTGAGGTACAGCATTTTTCACTCTCTACGTAAGATATCATGCAGTCAAATCATCATTATTTTTGGGACTAAGTGAGATAAAATGTAGTGCAAACATTTGAGGTTATTTGTATTTTTAATTTAACTGGCCTTAAGCATCTTGTAAAAATATTTTTCATTAAGAAAAATAGTGTTTAAACTAGCAATAAAAGCCTTTATTATTCATTATAAAAGCTATTTCTCATCTCCATTCAACATTATTTGACAGAAAATTGCTATTTTCTTTGAAAATCTGTAGACATTTTTTAAAATTAATTATAGGATAATGCATGCAAAAAATTGATGCTAATTTTTTTCGCTTATTTCGTTTTTTTTATAATGGCTTAAATTATTATGCAGTTTATGAGGCATTAAAAATATTTAATACTTAAGGAGAACATTAATGATACGTGATTGTTATGAACATTACATAATATGAGAGTAATTGTGCTAATTTCCTTAGAAAAATTTTTAATAACGGATGTTTACATGATTATCATTTTATATACCGTTTTATATCCCTAATACTCGAGACCTTTTCAATAATATGTAAATTTCTTTGCTATAATTATGGCTAAAATTCTAATTTATTTTACACTTTGATTGCCATAATCATAATTAGGTAATTCCATATATATATATATATATATATATATATATATATGGAAAAAATCATATTTGTTTGTAATTATATAGATACTTTCAAATATTTAACTATCAAAATAAATTCTTCGAAGTAATGTTGATTCTTTGACAGAAGTTACTCTAGAAAGATAATATATGCTAATATGTTAAAAGATTTTACTAGTTTGTAATATATTTTATGGAAAAAATATAGTTACCAACAAACCATTTATTTAAATATGAAGATATGCAATAAACTTCCTCGGAAAGTTAACCTTATATTAACATCTACTTGTTTTAATGTGTTAAAAGTTCTTTTAGTTAACTGAAAGAACTTTTTACTCCTGCTCCATAAAAGAATGTACTTATAGCTTTGATAAAAAAAATAGTTTTGGCGAAAAAAAAATGTTTTTGTTGATAATTTATTAGAGGTTCAGTTTTTGTTTTTGAATTAATGGAGTAAATAACATAATTTTTTCTTTACATTTAATTATGTAAAATTCATTTGTAATGGCACACAAATTTGTAATGGAAACATACATTTTATATTTTCAGAATAAAAATGAACAAGTGCAAACAAAATGCACCTAACAATATAAATATAACATGGAATGCAAAATTACGTTTTAAAGATTTAACTGTCTAGTCTAGTTAAAGTAAAATGCTGAATGAGCATAAGACATATTGGCTCTTTTAGAGTAATTGTAACGAATATTCGTATTTATAAAATATACGACTGTTAAAAATGTAATCAATTTTACTATTAAGAACTTTTTATAAAACATACGACTATTAAACATCAAACTATTGAAAATGTAACCAATTTTAAGTCACCACAATAAAAGGAATATTTCCTGAATCATTTTAAAGAGAGACTATCCGCATTAGAAGTTGCATTTCTAAATTCAATAACGCTTCTTATATTTAAATTTAATTTTTGTTATTATTTTTTAAAAATTTTATAAAAAATTAAAATGTTTGTATTTATAGAATGAGAGAATACTCAGTTTTACATTCACAGAGCAAAGGTTGTCATCATTAGTTTATTAGTATGAAGATTTTCAAAAATTCGTCTCGATTATCTAATCTATTTATGTAGCTGTTATTTGAAAATTTCATGAGGTTAATCAAACAAAAATTACAGCTAAAACCGATGTAATCACTAACAGTGAAGAAAAGGATGAAAACATTTGAACATACAGCATTATTAAATGCTTAACCATACTGACAATTAAGACACATCAACGGTTATGTTAGTGACAAATTTGTCATTTTATTCGTTGTTTGATAGTTGAGTAAAGAATCATACATTTTAATAGTGTCCGATTAATATAAAAACAGTTAATCAGAACCTTCAATACGATCAAAGAGACCGAGAGAAAGATAGTTAAATTCATTTCACGGAAAATATGCCACTGATAAAAAGTACTTATGATCGACAAGGATTACTTTTTACACTAAACTTTACAACGAGAAAAGACCTTGATACTTCATAGACATAATACATAACATGGAGCGAAAAGGCTTACTTATTTGAATAGCACTGTGAAATCCGAAACTCGCGTATATGTGTCATATCATATTTACATGTTTTCCAAGAAATTCATCTGCTAAACCCCATCAAAACTAACGGTTTGATGGGGTTTACAGACCAGGACTTCAGTGTTGGAATTTCAGCAAACATTTTCATTTGCAGTAACAAGATTTCGCTATATATCTTCGATATATATCAGTAACAATAAATTCTTAGTCTTCTTTCAAAAATTTGTAAGGTACACTTCATTTTGTAAAATGCGCGAGGAATTTATCCAATCATTCCTTAGTAATTTATTTTACGTTTTCTTCTGCATTATTGCTTTCTTTTCTTCTTCATGAAATTTTTATGTAAAAAGGATATAGTAAATATATTGCAGCACAAGCAGAAATCAGGACAGCGTCACTCAGCACATATAAAATATCCTCCACAGTCATTTACTCACAAAACTGCATGACAAATTTATAGCAAGAAATATTTTTGGCAATTACAAAGATTATTGAAGCTAACGTTATTGTGTTTGGTAAAAAGAGCCCTATTTCTGCTCTACTGTAAAGCGCCCTCTATAATTTAAGTTATTACTATTACTTTTTATTATCAAATTATAACACTAATTGTTGTATAAAATAATATTGTATATTATACATTGCATAATATATATATATATATATTGTTACAAATATTTTTCTTCTACAAATACCGCTAATCATTAGTTCAGCAACTTGCTTGCTTGCTGTCTAATCCTCTCCAAAAAAAATCTCTTATTTATCGGCGACTCCGATTCCTCTCACACACACAACTTTTGACTATACACACGACTTCTTCTTCGCAGCTTCAGAGTGCTCGTCTTTTATAGTTCCGGGAGGCGGGGCTAGAAACTGCAGACCAATGAGGGCGTACCTGGGTGTATCTCTGTTATTACTGGATGGATCATGAAACTTCTCGAACTTTCTGGTATTATCCATTTAGTCGCCAAATTCACCGCCAAGTCGCCAAATGGTCGCCAAGCTTAGCACGCCGTGCCGGATAGCAAAATTACAGATTTGTAACATTATATATATATATATATATATATATATACCGAGCAAAAATGAAACATGACAAAAAGTGGCTGCAGGTGTTTAAATTTTAAACAATATCATTTTTTTTTTAAATTGAACATTAAAAATATATTTTAATATTAGAACATAAAATATTAATGTTTTTAATGTTAAGTGATATTGAAGGAACTAAGGTGCCGTTTTCTAATTTTTTCAAAAGAAGTATAGAATGAGAAACTGATGTAATCGCCAAAAGATCGTACTGAGAAATTCCAGGTTTCAGACTTCCCAGAATCCTAAGAACCCATTTTTAAAATTATAACTCTCTGTCACTGTGTGTGTTTGTTTGTGAACAAGGTAACTCAAATATGCTTTGAGCTAAACTGGTGAAATTTAGTATATGGTATTCATATCATTCAAAATATATATATTGAAGAATTATTTAAAGAAGCTTTATGTATATTTCAATCAAACTTTGAATGAAATTCATTCAAAGGAAATCTATCTTTTCAGCTGTTTGAGAATAATTGAATTCAATAATTACAATTCCTATAAAATTATACAGATAATATTTATTAAACAGCTTTAGCCTTTATTTTATATATCCGAAAGGGATTAATGCGAAAAATAAAATTAAAAAAAAACCGTAACAATTCAGGCAAAAGAAATTTATCATCTATATCAAAATATTCACCGTTCTCAACATGTACCTTCTTAAGCACACGAAAGCGATAACGCAAAAAAGTAATATATATATATATATATATATATATATATATATATATATATATATATATATATATATATATATATATATATATATATATATATATATGTATGTATGTATGTGTGTGTGTGTGTGTGTGTGTGCGCGTGCGTGTTTGTGTGTGTGTGTGTGAATTCAAAGTTTTTTTTTTTTCATAATTTCCTATCAAGCATTAATTCAAATGTTTTAATTTGCATACTTAAATATTTTTTTTAAAAACTAAGAGGGTATAGTTAAAATAAATTTTTAGAAAGTAATTTTATATTGGAATCAAAATGTAAAAAGGAAGATTTCCTTTGAGAATAAGTAAATAGAAGTAGAATTGAAAAGTCTTCTTCTACAAAAGAAGTTGAGTACATTTAAGAAGAAATCTGGAATTGAAAGAAAGAGTTATAACTGATTTTTTTTTGTTAAAGGATTTCGCCATTTACTCACCGTTACTTATTACTAATAGTCAAATAAAAGTTTTAGTAATAATACTTAGTTTTGTAGTGAGAAAAAAACAGAAGAGCAATTAAAATGAATTCTAGGAAGTGTATTCTGGGATACTTGGAAAGAAGTAAATTTTAAAGCTCCATCTTAAAAATACAAATAAGTTTGTTTCAAGATACCATTAAATATATTTGAAATAAGATTATTCATTGTATTACTTTTTAATGATTCCCCACTATGGTTTTTGTCCTTTAGTGCAATAGGCAGATGCTTTATGTTTAAATACAATAATGAAATGTTCAAATTTAAAAGAATGTTTTAAGTACTTGATAAAAGGCTTTTAAAAGATTTATAAAACTAAAGAAAATACCATTTTTACGCTGTCGTAAAATACAATAGAAATAATTATTATCCGCACATTATTTCATTTACAAGAAAATTAAATATAATGACAAAATTTTCCGCTGAAACTTGTCACATAGCTTTAACCCCAGTATTTTTTTAAAATTATAATTTAAAAGTAAGATCTTTTATAAATTATACTTGTAAGTTTCAATTCCTTCTAGACAAAAATATAAAACTACCTAATGGAAGTTCACTAAAAATGTTTAACATACTGTACTAATGTTCTTTAATAAAATTTAATTGCAATGCAATTATTTTTTACTTTATGTTTTTGTAATTATTAGGGCGCAGAATTTTTCAGTGAAAGCAGATTTTATTTCAACGATTAACAGTTATTAAAAAAAATTTCCTTATTATATAATGTAAGACAAGAGGTACATTTTACATGTGATTGGTGAAAAATATATTTTTAAGCAGTCAATGCAGATTTTAATTGCTACATCTTATTGAAAATTATAATAATTATAATATATATGGATATATAAATTTGTTACAAGCGAAAAATATACAAGAAAAGTTGAAGCAAATTTTATATTTTTCTATAAAATTATAATTTCTTTTCTTTTTAAGAAGTTGATAAACAATTTTCTGTAGAAGATAAATAAAATATATACATTTAAAAAGAAAGCCATTGGTTTCGGCTGCTTAGCATTCAAATCTTGACTTCAGAATTCTGATTCCATAGAAAGGTCCTTTGCGTATGCAAGCCGAATGTTCAGTAATTCAGGATTTACTGATCAAATGTCATTTCATTGTTTAAAAACCAAGTTATAATATTTGATACTGCATTTATTCTTAGCCAAGACTCATAATTGTGGGATTCCGCTTAAAAATATCTCTCGAGCGTTTCCAAAATGGGGGTTAAATTTAAGAATAAAAAAGCTGAAACAAAGAGTTACCTTGATATATGTATTTAAATCTATCACAAATGTTATCTCAATATTAATTATTTTTTAACTAATGAATTCTTAAAAATTAATTGTTTTTAATTGTTTAGAATTTAAAAGGAAGACTTGAGTTCAGAATTTAGAGAATTCCGTTGAAACAGCTTATATTTATAACGATATATATTTGGTTAAGTGGAGCGAGGTATCGCTATTTAAGGTTTAGGTTATTCTAAAATAGTTTTCTTTAATTATTATATCCATTTTAAATAAATTATTATATTAACAATCTTTTACGGAAAAATTATTTAATAATTCTAGTATATATTTCCTCTTTTTTTTACTTTCTCGTACATGAAGTATAGAAAGAGAATGCATTGTGAACATCAGAAATTTGAAAAGCATATTTTCAGAGTTTTATCGGTTACTGTAAAAACGATAATTCAAAAACGCTTTGGTATAGATGGATAAAATTTGAGATGTTTTATTTGAGATATAGTATTTATACCAAATATGCAGATTTCAATCAGATTTTAAACGAAATCTTTTCAGAGAAAGTCCGAATTTGACTGTCCGAAATTAAATTAATATACTAATAATAAAACGAACAGTGTTAGATGAATGAAGATTGATGCATAGATTTACGTTCTAAAGTTTAAACTCTTATAAAATTTTAAATCACATATGTCAAAGGGTTGTCTGCCTGCCGAACTTTGTACTTTCATAAGCATGTAAACAAAAGGTTTACAATAAAAGAAAGAAAGAAACAATGATTTAAATATATCAAATTTTATATGTGACTTTACGAATATAATTGCTGTGATATGTATATGTTATGCGCATGTATGTATGTACTATATGCTATGTATTATGCATGTGTTATGCATATGTTATGTGTGTGTATGTGCTATATGTTATGTATTATGGATGTGTTATGCAGCTGTTATGTGTATGTATGTGCTATATGTTATGTATTATGTATGTGTTATACATATTTTATTATTATTGGTTTTAATCGGTCTGAAGAAAAGGTGTCCAAAGTAAACATTTTGTTTTCTTTTTTGGTATTTGTGTATTAACAACATTCCAGAGATTAATGGCCACACATTTTCTGAAAGATCACAGCAGTTTTTTCGTAACTGTTGTTCGCCAATGGTGTGATCAATAAAACACAAGATTTACTGGAGATTATACGAGAGAGTTCCAGGGAGGACTCTTCGGCTGGTTTATTAAAAGTGTTTGAATTCATATAAAAAGATTAGCAAAAAATTGAAATTCATTTAAGATGCTACGCATTCATATATATATTTTTAAATTTTAATTAAAAAATTAAAATTATATTAAAACACCTGACCCTAAAATAAGTCACTATTTACATTAAAGTGTTATAATCCCTGAAATTAATTATATTGATTGATAGAGTAAAACGTCTTGGAAATCCAAATATTTTTATGTTTAAGAAGCCTTTTATTTTGATATGTCAGTAGGACGAGGAGTTTTAGAAATTCGATAATGAGTAGGAACAAAAATATTTATTAGAATATGTATCAAGGTTATTTTTAACACCAGTTAGAAATGGGAACTGCTATAATTTCATTTTTTATATACTTTTGACTGCAAATAATACCTGCTTGTAAAATTTACTAATCACATTGTATAAATATATATCATAATTGTCTATCTTCTGTGATAAATTCTTTATAATTTACAGGAACTTATTACATTTTTCTGAAACATAATTATTAGAAACATTAAATAATCACATTTCTCATGTATTTCAGTTTTTCAAAGTTTTTTAGAAATTCCAATGTGCTATCACCATAGTACGTTTCACGTATCCTATTTTTTGAGATGAGTCCCGTCTTCAATGTGTTAAAAATCTATAAAAATAATTAATCTTAGTTCTAAATTTCTTTAATCTTTTAAATTAATCATCACAATTGTTAATAATACATATTATATGCACCCCCCTTTTCTTTAAAATGTACAACTATGTTTAGACAGAGTATGTAAGATACAATTTGCAAGAAATATTTAATGAAATTGAATTGTTTGCTGTTAAAACTTTGAATTCTAACTAATCTCATGTTTGAATTTCATCGGCATATGTTAAAAAAGTTTAATTTATGTTAATTCATTAATGTCTTTTAGCACATTAATGTTGTAATATTTCAGAATTGAATATCCGGCTTTTTTTTGCAGTAAAAGTTTTTTGAAAATGACGATAAGCTATATAATCATACCGCAAACTATTAGGTAACAAAGGAAATATTATATCAAAAAGAATAATATTTACAAAAGCAATATATGAATGAAAATAATATTTACAAAAGCAATATATGAATGAAAATAATATTTACAAAAGCAATATATGAATGAGAATAATATTTACAAAAGCAAAATGTTGCTTATGTAATAATTATTTGCAAAAGCAACTATGTGAAATAAAAAAAAATGCTCTCATAGATTAACAAATAATATTCTTATATATACTTATATTTATCTTCATCTGTTTTAAATTAATCTTATTGTTTAGTCTTATTTATACTATATTTTATCCCATTAATTTTAGATTATCAGTATATTTATATTAAAGTAATAAAAAGAATTTTATAAATAATTGTATATTTATTTGAACATTTTATTGCTCATGATATCTATAGCATTTATTTCTCCAGAGTTACATTTCTGTACAAACACATATTCTGCATTTTGAAATTCAAAGATGATTAACTGTTTCAAGAAATCCGATTCATACGAATGTTGCATTCGTATATTGAAATACGAATATGATCATTCAAAAGTCTTCTCATCCCATGAATTATCAGAGCTTTTGGGAAACATTTCCATTGAAATTGGAAGAGATATTACAAAAATGAATGCTTTGTTCCTTTATTGCTCTATAGTTCAACGTACTGAATGCCATTCGGATTCAATGAAACGAATAAATAAACATTATGGCGGCAAGGGGAGGGCTGAAGGACGTGAGATATCGGTATTGATGGTGAATTTAAATTATGGAGGTTGGCATTATATCGCGGAGAATATCTATATTTTCCTTTGTGTGAAGATGCCTGGCATATCGGTGTTGGAAAAATAAAACGTGGTCAGTTATCTCTTTCCTTCTATTTGACTTGTGATTCGAAGTGGAAATATTTTGGATTGATTTGTGGGGGACCAGACAAAAATATATTTAAGGAAGAAAAGTTGGTTTAAGTTAAAACATAACAGTTATGGGAACAAGTTTTTTAAGTATTCCATTAATACCTTCAAGGCGACGACAGAAATTTGTAACATTCATGAGATAAGTTAAAAAATATATTTAAGAGATAAAATAACTCATCGCATGTGAAATGCATTTAAGAATCATATTTAATTATATTTCTTTAATTTGTGTGCACTTTTTAAAACATTCTATTTGTTTTCAGAAGTTTAAAAACGGGAACTTCAAGGCGTACTTTTATTGTTAATTATTTTAAATAAGTAGATAAACGGGAAAAAATGTAAAATTCTAAACGCTATTACATTTAAATTGTTAAAAATTGTATTTCACAGTTAGAACTTCTATTTTTTAGAACTGTTTAGAAATGATATCATATTAATAAAGAGGTATATTATTGAAGATATGGAAAAATTAACAATCATTTCTAATAGCTACAAAGGAAATTTGGCAAATGGATGTTTATTACAAGTAAAATTAAGCACACATCTATCTTTATAAAACTTCGAATTGCTAAAGTTGAAATTCAAAAAAAATTAAAATTATGAATATTCTTATAATCCTAATTTATCAAGATATACATTGAACAAATAATCGAAGGCAAATAATAATTGTGGTAAAATTTGAAAAGATCTCGAAGACCAGCATTCCAAATATTTTGAACAGCATTACGTAATATTAGTTTATTGATTATTAAACTGATGAACTATATTATTTTCGAATAAGACCTTGGGAGTATCTTCAAACTTCTTTTCCTACAAATCTATACATTTTTAATTTTTTTTTCTCTATTGGATACGAACTTCTTTATAAAAAAAAAATGAATCCTGTAGCAAATTATGGATAAAATGATGGGTAAATGTCAATTCTGTGATAAACGGTATACATGACAGATGTAGATGTTTCTTTCTTTCTTTGTTTTTCCTCCTTATTGAAATCCTACAATACAGTACAACATTTTAATCCTTTGTATAATGTATAGAATACGTTCCAATATTTCTCATTTCCAACTTTTTATTATTAACTTATAACGTGAATAACTTGCATTAATAATCTAAATATACTTTCAATTATGAAAGAGCAGTAATAACTAAATAATGAAAATATACATTTTCTTTAAAAAAGTAAAAAACTATGCAAAATAGCACTAAATTATACAAAATTAATATTATCAACATTAATAAGAAATTTACGGATTGAATAAGATTCTTTCCGATTATTAAAGGTAGATAGTATAGTTGAAACAACACTCACATTTTTTTAAAATTTTATTTCGACTTTGTGCCCAAGAACTTACAGTAAATTGGATCTCAAATTTGGAGAACTGCCCCTTTTTCTTAGTTTTCGATTCCTAGCAGTCACGATAGCATCTGGTCACATTTCAATGAAAATAATTCCATTTCACAAAGCAAAGACCCCCGTCCATTTTTTCCCTTCAGTTTCGAAATAAAATAGAAATGTTCCAGAGCGATAACCAAAGACGATCGGAAATTCTTCCTGATACTTTAATATCACCTTGGATAGAGTCATAATAACAATGGCGTGAGTCGGAATTCTTCCAAATCAAAAGTGGTTTGCTTCCCCACATGGTGTCTTCAAAGACTAAAAAAAAAAAAAAAAAAAAAAGAGAACGGGATACTAAGCGTCACTTCCGAGTTTAGATAAACTTTCTTTCTGCTGCAGAAAAGAAAAAATAAATTTTAAATGTAGGAATTTAGCTACTATGTATTTAACAGAAAATCAGTAAGCTCTTTTAAATTGAAAATTCATTGCATAAAAAAATGCAGGAAAACTTCAAGCATATACATTTCAAAAATCGTTGCTGCCTGCCGATCTTTGGGAGCACGATGGTTAAATTTTAATTAATTTAGAAATGAGTTTCAATGAAGAAGGTTTTCTATGAAATTAACAAAAATTAGTTTACATTTAAAAATATCTAAGAAAATTTCGAGGATATATTGATTACATTAAGTTGAAGTTCTTTTTCTTTTCTTCTGCATTACACCCATTGGGTGTCTTCCCGCTGATGTGGTGTTGTAGCTTGGAGAGAGAGGATGTCAGCTCAGGTGTCCTCGTTATCTGAACGCGATTCAAAATTGCGAGGTCCTTCCCGACATAGCCCTAGTGTTGCTTTAAAACTGGCCGTTAATAAAAATAAAATAAACTACTACCACTGGGAGGAGTACCTCAAAAATGAGGATGATAAGCTTCCTGTATGATGGTTGGTCCTCGTGGGTACAGAAAAATGTGGGGATAGGCTACCTTTTATTGATGACGGGATGTACTTCCCAAGGGAAGGGTTGTACAGTGACAGGTTAGGGCCTTTTGGACTCCACCAGTGCTATCACAACAGTCCGATCATTCAGTTTTTCCCTTGTGCCTTATGGCTGGTCGGAGTAGTCCATTTGTGATTACCTTCTGCATTAAGAAAGAATCATTAGTTCAGAGAGTAACAAATTATGATATAAATTTATATTTATGTTTGATAGCATTTCGGTATTATTCTTTTAAAACTTCCAATGCGAAATAAATATTAATTTGTTCCATGTTGCAGTTGAAGGTTAAAAGTGGGAAGCAATGTCAGTGCTGAAAAGAATTCAAATATCTATTTACATTTAAATGTGTTAAATGGGCACTGCTTTATAATGAGGAAACATGGGGAAATTTCTGATATTTTCCCAAATAATTCAAAAGAAAGTGTAAAAAGAAAGCAAGCTTGATTATTCTTTTTACCTTTTTCGATTTTTCAATATTTTTTGCATTTGACATTTGCAGCGCTTACTATTCTCACACATATACATTACGAAATATCACTAACTCTGTAGGACCCACTATGCATAACCAGAATGTACTACTTGTTAAGTAACTTCCCAGAAAAATGGTACTAATTAATTCTTTCTTATATTTCGCCCTCCTTCTGGTATGGTGGAAACATCCATAGATAGGTGGCGACTCAGGTGTCGTCTTGGGCATTAAATTATGGTTTAGAAGTATGAAAACTGTTATGAAATTGTCCTATAATTTCAAAATTTGGACTTCAGTTGTATTAAACTAAATTAGAGATATAAAATACTGGTTTAAAATAAGGTTCTGTCATAAGATAGAGTCTTGAAACAAGATTTTTTTTTTTTTTTTTTTTTTTTACATTCTATTATGACAAGTATTATTTAGTCTTAAATTGAAATTATCAGTGGTTTTGGTACTAATGGAGATATTATGGCTTTGTTATATAATGAAGAATTATTTTATTGCTAAATGCTTAATATGCTTAATCATATTAAAGAAAGAAATTGATTATTAGGGTAGTAAATGTCAGTTTCAAAGTTGTTTAGCCTTTTTATTTTTTTAATTTATACTTACAAGAAATTTTTAGTCTAGATTTTATATGAATATAACATACAAAATAATAAAAATATCTTAACCTCATTCTATCAAAATAAGAAATAAAAAAGATTTATATACTTTATTTACAATACAATTCTGTCGGATGGAAAAATATTCATATAGAAAGGCTTCTATATTTTCAAAATTATTATCGTGAACATAACGATAAATTATAATTGTCATGTGTTTATAATGGCTTTTATATGACTGAGATGGAATGGCTTTAATATTCTTCTTTTATATACGTAGATTTTTTTAATAGAATTTTTTTTTTGTATTTTAAAGCTTATAAAGATACAATGAAAGATTAATATACCAATAAAGATTTATTGGTATATTAAGGAAATTGGTATTTAAGGAAATAAATGTACGTGAAGAATCCTTTTTTTATGTTTGTTTTCAAAATTTTCTGATGACATGTAGATTAGATTATTGTTCCACGATCATAGAATACATATGGAAACATTGAAAGTAATACTATATGAAAATATTGAAACAACACAGAGAAAAAATATAAATTTTAGTTTTGCAACTGAATTACATAAAATAATGTGATCTATAGACGCTATCTCATTGTTATTTAAATAATTCTATTCGTTCTGTTGTCTCATAAAGTATGTAAGATTGCGCATAATCATGCAATTACCAATTTTTCATTTCTGTATAGTAGGTTTTTTATTTTAATTTTTTTTGCTTCAATATAATTTGCATAATTTATTAATTTTACTCTCTTCGACAATAGAGAACTGATAGATATTTGATGCAGAAACATAAGTTACATATCAATAAATAAATAAAAAAAATAATTTTTTAATATGTGGGAAAACAGTCGATATTGTGCATACATCATGTTGGATTGTATTATCTGCGAGCAAAAACTTAATTTTGCCAATTTCATGCTTGCCAACATTTTTTCTCTTTTGATAAATTAACATTAGTCTGTAAATAATTCACAAAAATACTGTCTTGAGATGAAAAATTTCTTGATCTATTTTTAAGTTCTTATTCACATTTATACAAATTTCGATATGCAGTTGAAATTATGACATTCAATTATTGTTTCAAAATTTCACTGATTTGACCGAAATACCGACTTAAAGGGTGAAGTCCGACCGAAGTTGAAAATTCAGTTCGGGATGAGATTTAGCATAATGGTAGTATACATTTTGAAACTTCATTCACGAAAATATTAAATCGCAACGGTCAGTGTCAGTCAATTTCGAGAAAATGCCCCTAAAACTTTCTGCATAGCTTATATACTAATAATGTGTGACGGTTTGTGAAGCGCGAATAGTATATGGTCAAGGCGTTGACGTAGTATTCAGGAGCCCCTGATTCGGTCCTGGGCCAGGTTTTTTTTATATATATATTTATTTATTTCTTCCAATTTATTTCAAATTAATTTAACAATTTACAAACAGTTTTAATTAATATGTATATATTTATTTTTATTTTTTAATGCAAATATAAATATTTATTCTCCTAATTCTTGGATTAAAATTTAATTTTTAGAAGAAAAATAATGATAAATATGGATGCATTTTCTAAATATTCAAAATTACTTAAATTAAATTAACATTTTAAAGATGGTTTTAATAAATATGATACTAATCTTTATATAGAAAAATAAATGTCTTTCCACCTAATACCAGAATTATACATACATATATATATATATATACTATATTTTAAAATTAAGATATAAAAACGTTTTTCTTTAAAAAAAATTATTTAAACAAATTTACAGACGGTTTTAATTAATATATGACTTTTTTATCAATCAAAAACGAATGTTTTAAAAATAAATATCCTTCAAAATTAAATATTCATTTACTTAATATTTGAATTATAATTTTATTTTTAAACAGTAAAAATAATTGCATATATCCTTTAAATGGTGATAAATGTTAATTAAATTACTAACATCATAAAAATATTTCATTTATTTTTTATTACATACAAGAAATAGATTGGTAATTATCATAGAAACATTTTATACAAGTTAGATATATTTTGACATCTTGCAATATTCATAAATAATGAAAATCCATAATAAAAGCTTTAATGGAATAGATAAAATAAATAAATAAAAAAAAAACGTTAATTTAACTTTATTTTTTTTCAAAAAATCGGGCAGCATGCAAAGCATATCGTATGCTAATAAAACATTTGAACATATGCCTGTGCATTCCATAGCTTAACACCTGCTTTCTAATTTTTCTTTTCGATCATTAACATTTTGAATGTTTGCCGATATAATTTTATTTATTTCAGCTGCTCTCTTTAATTCTCGATATAAATACAGTTTCGTTGAGATAATAAATAATTTATCTTTATTGAAATCCAAAAATTGAAAACTTTTAATATTTTTTAGTTAAAAATAGTTATTTTGACTAAAAAACTATAAAATAAAAAAAACTATAAATTTTATAGTTAAAAATAGTTATTTTAACTATAAAAATAGTATTTTTATAGTTAAAATTAGATTTATAATTATTTTGACACTTGAAATTATAGTTATAATTCAAGAACAATACATATGAACATAATTACTTTTTTCTCAAAAAAGTTATAACTTACTTATAAGTGAAAATACGTTTATTTTTTCATAAAAAAATGAGTATCATATAAAAACCAGTTTTAAATTGTTAATTTAATTTAATTAATTCTGAATATTTTTAAAAAATACATTCATACTTATAATTACTTTTCATCTAAAAATTCAATTTAATCCAAGAATTAAAAGAATAAATATTATCTTTTGCATAAAAAAATTAAAAATCTTAGTTGAAACTGTTTGTAAATTGTTAAATTAATTTCAATAAATTAGAAAAAAAAAAAAAACCTAGTACAGGATCAAACTCTGGTCTCCTAATTGCTGTGCTAGCGTCTTAACCACTATAGTAATCGCGTCTCGTCAGTTGCGACACATTATTAGTATATAAGTTATGCAGAAAGTTTGAAGGCCATTCTCTCGTAATGACTGGTCATTGCACATTAATATTTTGTGAGAGAATATCCTAAATGTATATTACTATCATACTAAACCTCATCCCGAACTGAATTTTTAACCTCATGCCCTCTCCTTATTAGTAGAAATCTAGGAAAGGAAAATGTCTTATTCTCCTTCACTATGTCCTCGTGAAAATCAAACTACGTTTATGACATTCAATTTAAATTAAAAATAATCTCTTTCCTCAGCAACAAAAGTTCATCACCTAAGGAAATCTTAATTGATCTCCTAATAATAAACAGCTACAAAAACATTGTTGTATTGAATATGGTGCGCATAAACAAAATAAAGGACTTCAATTGCTAATGTTACTATTATTGTAATGTTTGATTTATCAGTATATTTTTTTTAAAATATTCAAAACAAGTTTAATTTTTACAAAAAACTATCATAAATTTTATTTTGAATTAGTTTTTTTTAAAAAATACCAGTGATTGGAGAAGTTAGATTTTAAGCTTACTATGCTCAAGAAAATTCAAGAAAAAATAAAGCAATATAATCTATCATGATTGGGAATATGTATAACCATCAAATAAGCTTTAAGAAATGTCTTATTCTTTTGTCATTAGTGAACTCAACTTTTAAATTTAAAACGCAAAAAAAGGAATTAAAAAAAAACTGATGCGAAAGACCCATATGTTTAATTAAATTAGAAAGAGTGCTTCATTTTTTTTCTTGTTTTTCGCTTCAATTATTTGGGATTGAGATGGGAAAAAGTCTCAAAAAAATCTAGGGCACTTACAAGAACAACATTAAATGTTTTAATCAGAAAGAAAAAAAAGAGCCTTCTTCAAAATAAATTGGAAAATAAATGTGTTTCCTTATTAGCAGTAAACTCCTTAATTCCAACGTAGGCGTCAAGTATAATTACAGTAATCATCGAAGATTTGTTATATTTTTGGAATTTTCTAACATTACCCCTTGTGAGTTTCATTTCAAGAAAAAAAAAGAAAAAAAGAGTAGCACATAAAAAGTAAAGGAAGTAAAATTTCCAACTGATGTTAATACTATTAGTTTAATTGCATTCCCAATGAAAATGTCTATTAAATAACAATGTCATTGTGATATATTTCACTTGACTGTCGAAAGTTTTATTTCTTTTTCTAATGCAAGAAACAAAATAGAAAAATAAACTTCATTGAAGGAAAAAGTTATCCTCTCTCTCTGTGTGAGTTAAATATAATACTTTGGATTAGAATATCTCTATATGTGTTTAAATCTTATTTTTTAACAAATTTCTGCACTTATTCATGTAGATATATTTTGCTATATAATCATTTATATAGGTGCATTAATAAATTATATGTTTTAAGAAAAATCTTTATTTTCCCCTGATTATTTGATAATAAAACTTAGAAATAAATGAGTAAACTCTTATTTTTCTGCCTTAACTATGAAATGGAATTCGAAATAAATATCTGTGTACATTCATATAAATATATATTGCTGCATAATCATGTATAAAAATAAATAAAGTATATGCTTTTAAAAAATCTGAATTTTTTTCGAATTATTTAGCATTTAAAGTCAAAAATAATTTAGTAGAAGTTTAGAAGAAGGTTAGTTCAGTCCTTAAAAAGAATATATAAAGAAATACTTAAAATAATAATTTTAATTTCTCGAAATGACACGCAACTAATTTGAGGGAATAAAAATTGTCAATAGTAAAATATTATGAAACAAAAAATATTTTTAAACAAAGATTTACATTTAAAATAGAATTCTAAAATTTGTATAAAATACATTGATCAAAATGCTTTTTGAGAAAAGATGAACCTCCTTCTCTTTTTTGAAGTTTTAAAACCGAATTTTTTTAAATTTATAAAATGATTTAAAAATATATTCCATTACATTTATTTACATTTATAAATAGAATACTATGCCGTGCATAAAATACATTGATCAAAATGCCTTTTGACAAGCGATGAACAGCCTTTTCTTTTTTTTATAGAATTTTATGTTGATGTTGTATTTAAATCCAATTTATAAACTATATTTTTTCAATCATCAAGAATGTTGAGCAACCTGTCACAAACGACGAATTCAAATTAGTTTAAATATATTCCTTAAGGCAACTGATAAATTGGAACATTTCAAGTTTTTATTAAATTATTTCTTGAATTTTTCCAAATTTAAATTATTCTTTCATTGATAATTTTTGTAAAATTTAAGTCAAACACTAATACATGTATATTTTTAAAACGACAGACGAAGATATTTATGAACTTCTCAATAGAAAACTGTGATGGTAAGAAATTTTACTGAAATTAGGGATAACACTGAACATAAATCTGCAGGACATGATGTAATGATTTCCACGTGGCAGTTTAAGTTCGCTTATAATGTACAGCTTTAGCAAGGACCTCTATTCAAATCATTGCATTTAATTTAAATTGTTTACGCTTTTCACCAGGTTTCAGAAGAAATTATTTGCTGATTATATTCAAGGGTGGGCTGATAATCAGCAGATCTTTTTCGAACAGTATATTGCAGGTTCCTGATTATTAATAGATTACTCAATGGCATTCTTAGCACATCTTATCTCAACAATATGTGCTCAGACCCTTATCTGTGTTCTAAATTTTTACATAAAAATTCTGCAACTATAATTATGATAAAGCAATACTTTTAATCTAATTATGATGTGGAGCTTATTAGCTCGTTACTTTAGGGGACTTCGGAAGAATACTAGGAAATCCGTTGCTTGCCCTGCAGTTTCCTGTCTAATAAATCGTGATTAACTCTGTAATTCTGGATTGTGTCCAAATTGGAAGAGTGTACAGTGACATTACTTTTTCTAGGTGAAAGCACATAACTGTACTAAAATCCATCGAAAATTATATATATTATATGATTTTGAAGGAATATTGCATCAAATTAATAAAGTTCAGGAAGGAATGCACTGTTATCGAGTACAGTGAAAAGTCATTTAACGAGCATAATTTTTTACCGAATCTTATTCGTAATGAAAAACATTCATAAGCAAATTTATTTTTTCCTAGAGAAATCCACGAAAAATAAGACATTGCGTTCCATTTAGAAATGAAATATTATACAAACAAATTTATAATATGAAGTTTATTATTTATAATGCCAGTTCTTTTAGAATGGAAACTCTGTCTTTGGCTACGCTTCAAAATTTGGCAAAAGTGAGTCATCATTATTTTTAAATGAATTTGTGATGTGTATCGTTACTGACTTATGAGGGCGATGCTTCTCAATATATGATGCAATAATTTCTTAGGATTTCAGCATCTCCCTTATTTGGTTGTATGAGTTTTCTATACAGTATACTTTCCATACCGGTCATAAAACTGTCAATCAATGGTGTTGTTTACAAGGTGGTTGTGTTACTGATAAGGATCAGTTTTAGAAGAGGTTACAACATTTTAAACGTTATCTAAAAGTGTCAGGTTTGGCGAAAATCAACATGATATATAATGCATTATAGAATACTTAATGATACATTCATTAATACATTTTCTTGCGTTTCTGAATAATTAATCTGAATAATTTCCACTTTGTTTTGTATGAAATATAAATTGCTTTTCAATGAATTTATTCAAAAATGTACGATAAAAATCAATGTCGAATGATATTTTTCTCATATAAATTCTGTATTCAATTCGAAATAATTCATTTCTTCTAGATTTCAGATATAAATGCATTACTTTAAATAAATATAACGATTTGTATTAAACGAAAGAGTTTGGGTTTCATTGGATTTTTTTTCTTTATTTATTCATGATTCGTTTGTTTAATTCAATAAGTTCGAACATTGAATTATGTGCTATTTAAATATAGGCACTTAAAAAAGTTGTTTCTTAAGTTTAAAGTACAATTAAATGAGGTTAGTGATATCGGAATGATTTGTAAGAAGGGAAAAGTTGAAAAAGCAATTCTTGAAATGCCGCAAGTAGTAATAAAAGCTTCCAATTACTGATGTTAAGTTTCCATGTTACATCTGTTTAAAAAAAACAGTTTACAGAGCAGAAATGTCATTACAAATGTAAACTTTTCTATTTATCATCATAGATTTAATTTCAAAGTAGTTGCATTTTTTAAAAATCTGTACTCTGATAAAGATAAATTAGTTATTCATTATATAACTTTTCATTTTGTACATGAAATATCGTAAATGAACAGTGCATGAAATAAACAGTTTACTAAAACAGTTTATTAACATTTTGCTAATAATTGTATCTGCGAAAATTTGTATGAGATCTTAGTTGAATACAAATTTAATTTTCTTCTAGATGTACTATTTATTAAACCATAACCCAAATCGACTGCTGAAAAATAAAGAAATAATAAAAAAAAAACGATTTTTACATTAATATATGTTGCATATATTCTTCAGAAACTTTAATTTTTTTAAAGATCGTTCTTATTTGTAAAATAAGTCATTAACTATTGTGATGAATGAAGTTCTGGTAATACGCTCTTCAACATCATACTTTTATACTCATCTATACTTTTATTGTAAATTTTTACTAATTAACTATGCTTACTTTCCGTATTTCAAACAATGTAATTATTTCCAATTTTAAAAGAATTCAAGGCCATTTAAAATCTTCTGGGGGTTCTGAGTTAATGCATATCTCGGAGACCCTTGTTTCCTTCAAATTTTGTATCGATTTTGATTTAATTTTTATTCAGCAGTTTTAAGTAGCAAATTTTTAAAAACTGCAGTTACAAGTCCCTTTCTAAAAAAGTCAGTTTTATTATTTCACGTATAAAAAAAGTTCACAGTAAAAATGTAAAATTAACTTTAAGAAAAATATTAAAAAACAAAAGACAATTTTCTTTAATACACTCTAAATATTATTTTAAAAGGAGGGCACATGTTTTTTCAACTGAAAAGCTCCAAATATTTTAGAATTATAAAATAGCATAATGAATAACTTATAAATTATAATTAGGAATATTACTAGAATAAAGTTACGAAATTAATTTAATGAATACTTGATTTTGACTTGAATAAATTTGATTGCATGGGCTCTGTCATTAAATGAAGTATAAAACTAAACTTTCTAAAATTGCTGAGGCTTTTCAAGAACTGAGGGGCTCCTTGACAATAGCCAACTTTGCCTATTTAATAATCCTACCCTTCTTCCCCCCCCCACCTTGATTAGAACTATTTAAATAATCTCTTTGGTCTGTTGACATTACAGCTCCCGTAATGTAGATTCAAATCTCTTGGGAATTTAATTATATTTATTAGAAATGGCTATAAGGGCACGTATGGATGTGCCCGTTGATTCAGACGTTCTTAAGCAGTCTTTTTCCCCCGTGAAAACAATATGCATGTTGCAGATATTTTACAATGGAAAAATGCATAGTTATTTCACCATGAGCCTATAGTTTTCAGGAGTCCAGCCGAGATCAATATAGAATTTCAAGAGCAAATGAATTTAGGACTTTAGTTTCTTTATTAAAAAGAAATAAAGTTACACTTCTGTTATTGCATGCAGGATAAACTCTTTCTGCAACATTAAAGAAGTTATTAAAGAAATATTTTATTCCCTCATGATTATGAGTGAACATTCACTTTTATTTCTGTAATTTACTTTTAACCATAATACAGGGAACCTTGATTAAATCTTCAGCATATTTTCATTATAGAAATTTGTAATCGTGTTATTAAAATGAAATGAATCATTTTCTATTAATATATTGTTAAATAAAAAAAATGCATTATAATACTTTTGTAACAGCTGTAATTTTTTTTCTCAAAATAGACTAAAATTTTGGGGATTTTGTATTAAATTTGAAGGAATTTTTAACAGAATTTTAAATCTATAATCCGCAAAAATTTATTTAAATTATTTCTTAGATCACATTTATATTTTAAAATTACTATCAAAGTAGCCTCTTACAAGGAATGTTCAAAATGCTTAAAGTATAAAAATATTCCTACTATTGTTTAGCATCAATTTATTATGAAATTCATACATTATTAATATTAAATATCATTTACGTAAATAAATGTTTCCCATTTTCTCCTAATGCAAACAACAACAGCAAAAAAAGTGCAATTTAAAGACAAGGGATACAAATGAAGTAAAGCAAAATAAACCCAGTTTGTAACACATGTTGTAGCAAGATTATTTAGTATTTAATGTATTTTTTAAATATAAAATAGTCTTTTATTTAATGTTAATAGTTCATGCAACATATCGTATATCAGCGACTTTTAATTTACATAATATATACTTGAGAAATAACCTTACACTGTTTTTACTTTCATTGTGCTTTGCACTTGCCCGATTTTCTATCTTTTTATCGATATTTTATGCACCTAATATTTATCTTTTTCAATTATATCACAGGTAAAAGCAGCAATATTTTGAAATGGAGGCATTAAAAAATGTTCAACATTGCTTCATTCTGATATTAAATCTCATTCGTAAATACAAAAAAGTATTAAAAAAATATTACAAGCATACCTAATATTGAAACCTACTACTAACAATCTACTAGTAGATTCACCTACTACTTAGGTATACTTTATTAGAAGCATACCCAATATTGAAACTTTAGGAAAAACTTCTTATTCTGGTCACAACAATAGAAAGAAAAGATTAACTATTTGTAACAACAAGACAAAAGACAAAATGAAATATTCGGACGATCGGTTTTTCATTTTTTTTTTCAACAACGGAATATATCGTTGTAAATTATGATTAAAAAATTTCAAAAAATTATTAAATATAGAAAAAAAATTATACGGTAAAAATTTTGGTATCATTAAAAATATAATTTTTTGAAAATCGCTCCGAAAATCACTTTTCTACCCTCCAATGTATATATTTTCCAAATTTGATAGACATAAGTCAGACGGTCTGGTTTGTAGAAAGCAAGACATAAGCTTTTTCCTTTTGTTTAAGCATCAAAATTTAGTTAAAATACCAATATATTTTCCCGCCGAATACTCTTGTCAACAGATAACACGTTTTTAGCAAACCTAAACTAATCACTCCCTACCCCTTTTTTTTCAAAGAGCTACGTTTGATTTATTGGGCGTTTATGACCCTTACGAAGAATGTCCGTACTGAAATGTCCCACTTCCCCCTTATTTCACTAAAGGTTGCTGCATCTATTGTTTCCTCCTATCCTGACGAAATCTCCTCCGTAGATTTTTGCGGTGACGTAGAATGCAGCTCCGTAAGCTCTTCGGTAGTTCTGGCTGTGTTCTTCTGCCAGCTTTTCGATGTCACTGCTATGTACCTCTAGCCCATAAACTTGACCATAGACATAATATCGACGATTAACGCATCACTGGACCGCTCGGTATGACGTTTGACAACATTTTCAGTTAAAACTTCATCCATATAGATATAAGGATTTTCTTTAAATAAGTGCTCAATACAGACTGATAAAACCAAATCAGCATGTGACGTCACGGTGTCTCCTCGCCATTTGTTTTGTGAAACATTGCTCGTAAGCGAGTCACTTTTTTATATTTTGTTTCAGTTGTTTTCGAGGTGGGACTGTATCATTATATCTAGGGAAGACTGGCAATTTTGCAAATGTTGAGAAGACTGCATTTTTGTAAAAATCTTGGAAAATAAATGAATCACAGATTCGAAGAAAGTAGTTGGATATTTTCCATATGCATATTAACAGTACCTTGAATTATTTAAGGCTTGTGCTCGATGTGTTATCTTCCACCAGGATGAATTTAAAGCTTTGAATGTTTTTAAAACTTGTAAGTAATACACAATTTATATTGTTTAAATAAATGATCATTTTAAATTCGTCCTGGAGGAATTATTCCTTTTTATTTTAAATTTTATTATTTAAAAAACCTGGAAGGGATATTTGCTTCAATGAAAGGAAGATCGAAATTAAACTCTAAAAAAAGGCAATGCAACAATGTCAAAAGAGATGGATTAACTTTCCTAATCTCTAAATATTTTTTTCAAAATATATTCCAAAAGAATAAAGGGGACTTCTATTCAAATAGAATTTATACAGGGCCTGAAGATGCCAAAATCAGTCTTTTTTTTGTTTCTGGAGGAGAGACAGAATAAAAAATGTTATTAGGCAGCAGAACTCGACAACGTTACTCTTTCCGATTTGTGAACTCTAAAAATGAGAAAATATTGAAAACTATTTTACACGTAATTTTAAATATTCACTTGGTGTCCTTCCGGATTTTTTAAAAATTTTATTCACATGCTTTTATCAATATAAATGAAGACACTAATCTGTTTTTTTTTTTTTTTTTTTTGCTTATTCTATTCTTACATTCACGTTTCATTTTATTTTATTTACTTGTTTATTGCATTGCTTCTTCAATTATTTTTTACATCACATATTGTTTGCTGATATAAAATTTACTTTACTTTCATTTTACTTCCTCTTTTTAATTGCATCATTTCGAAATTTAAATGACTGCATTGGTTTCTTATAATTTTATATTTGTGGCCCATAAAGAAAAAAAAATTCCGGTAAAACAATAATTGTTTTAATATCTAAGTGACAAATACTATTAATTTCATTGATAATATCCAGATTTTATTTAAGAACATGTGCAGAGTATTTCACTTATCTTATTTTATCCTGCAATCGTAGCTTCAATTATACACATTTATTGTAATATATTTGTTCTACAATTCTACGGTTTTCAAATTGCTTTAAAAGACAAAGAACATATTTTGTAATACTGACTGATACTTTCTACATAAAAATTTCAATTTATGAAAATTTATAATAATTATTACTATGAAATCCTCCTTTTATTATATTAAAGCTTACTAGAAACACACATTTTTTGACATTCTGTTAAATTTAATATTTTTCTAAATTGTTATAATCTTTATATTTAATTATGAGCGTAAACACATATTTGCAGGTGCTGAATATTACATTCCACAATAAAATTCAGATATATATTAATTCTAAAAATTACTGATGTCAAACCCTCACTTAATTATATTTAAACACGACCCTCATTGCGTGCGCTATTAAGTTAAAATAGATGATGCATTTTAATTAACTATGCATCCTAATTGTCATCCGGGTCCTTAGGAAAAGTACATGGATCCCCTCTACTAAAGGGAGATCATGACAAACGGTTTATATCCCGCAGCCTTTCCCCACTTAACGTAATTGATAAGTCGAAGCAAAATAATTGTAAAACATTTTTAAATGTTATCGCTCTCGGTGACGACGCTGGTACAGGGTCGGATTTTTACGGCGGCACCCGGAATCCAGTCATGTTCCCCGAGTTGGAGACAATAGATTGAAAAATGAGTTCTGCGCTCGTCGAATGACAAATTCAACGAAGAACGTCGTTTTCTGTTGTTTAAAGTATGTAATTTGGGATCTTCAACCTCGGAAGAGATAATAACTTATCGATGATTCTCGGAGTTCATTACGGACAAAAGCGAGTGGTGAGTTTAACAATAGGGGATACGTTGCAGACTTTGTCAGCGGAGAAGGTGACAATCGAAATTTGCATTTTAAAGAAATTCTTGAGAATTCGGTTTCTAATTAAGGGTATTAAAATTTCGCTACAGTATGAGACTAATTAGTTAACAAAGCTTAAAGAACAATAACACATGCAGCAAAGAAAATGTTCATATATTTTGTTTTGATTTTTTTAATGTTCTGTTCAGACTTAATGAATCTATGTCTTCTATATAAATAAGGATTAAAAAAAATCTTTACACACTTCAATAAGACTTTTTTTTTGTACCATAAAAGAAAAGGTAATTCATAAAAATGTCGATGTTTAATGGTTTTCTTGGAAATTCAATGGATTTTGACAATGGGTTCTAACTGAAATAAGAGACATGTAATAAAACTTATTATTGCTATTAATAATAAAGGATAATGTGTGTTCTGTGATCATATACGCTCTGCCTCCAGACTGATAGACCTAAACATTAAAAAAAGACAGACATGAAAAAATTAATTTTAAGCATTCGATTTTAAATTTTAAAGAAAGCAAGTAGGAATATTTTCTCAAAATGCTTCGAAAGAAATATATATCCATTCATATTACAATAGCAAAAATATGCAGGGAATTACTATATAGTTACTCAAAAATTATACCGTATGATTTATTTCTAGTATCATTTGCCAAATGGTTCTTGCAAAGTTTTTAAAAACGCATGAAACAATTAATACCTGTCTTACTTCTTCTTACTTTATTAAATACTTATTTTTTTCCCCTGAAATTTCCTTGTAACTAATCATTTAGCCCTTTTACATATTTTTTCCATTAAATTTTTATGTTAAAATATTAACCGTTTTTATAATTAATAAAAAAAAAATTGTTGTTATTTACATTTTGGTTGTATAATCATTAATGCCAGAATAATTTACTTCCGAACAGAAAGCTTTATGTAATTTAAAAATTTTTATATCATTCGCAACATAATTTCTAACTACAAACGGCTTATAAATTATTGCAGAAAAATGCATAAAACAACTTTCTTCCGAACAGAAATCTTTATGGCTTTTAAAAGTTTTTTATATCATTCGTAACATAATTTCTAGTTACAAAATGCTTATAAATTATTGCAGAAGAATGCATAAAACCATCTACAATTATATTGATTTTTATTTGAATTATTATATACTTAAATTCTAAAAACATTTCAAATAACTCTGCTTTGAAAGTATTGAAGAAACTGAGAATGAAGATATTAGTCAGATTGAATACCTTAAGGCTTTCTTTAAACGATGTGGGAAAAACATGCAGGAAATATATTTTCGACGAATGCAAAAGGCACATGTCATCTTTCAAACATAACAAATGTTGCTGAAATCTAAACACACCCTATAAAGGAAATAAATTACCTGCTGTGTGATGGAATGATCCGCTTGGCTGTCTTTCAGACACTATAAATAGACTAAATTATTCGCAAGCAGCTCCTAATACATATCTGTCATGATATAACGATCATGACGCACGCAAAAAATAAATAAATAGAATGTTGACTTCCCAGATAAATGGATACTTCCATATATATCAAAACGCATCAATAAATTCAATCATAAATTCCTAAACAGACGATTTTCAGTTGAATTTATGAATTCCACGTCCCAGATCAAGGTCTTACAAAAATAAAATTGTTAAATTTTCAGATCTGTGAAAATGAAATATTTTTATTACTCGGATATTCTTATTTATAAAGAATAACAAAATTTATATAAAAAAATTTGATATCCAAAATTCACAAGGGGGAACAGTTTAATTGCAGAATGCTGTTGATAAATTGAACGTAATAATTAAAATTCAAAGAATCAAAGGATTCAGGCACTTCATAGCCTTTTTAAATAATAAATTCAGTTCTTTTCGATTCCAGGCTTCTAGATTGATGTTTTTCAGGAGTAGTAGTGAAAAATAATCTATATTTTCTTATTTTATATAACTGCAATACGATGAAGTAAAAAATCAAATAGTACTAGGTAATGTAAATAATATATATATATATATATATATATATATATATATATATATATATATATATATATATATATATATATATATATATATATATATATATATATATATATATATATATATATATATATATATATATATATATATATATATATATATATATATATATATATATATATATATATATATATATATATATATATAATATTAAGATTAATTTGATGAATTTCAATACTAAGGAATTAGTTTTAATAAGTATTAATAAAATTCAGATTTCAAAACAAAAGTACTCAGGATAACTTAAGGCGGCTATTGTTTGAAAAAAGAATATGGGATTGTTTTACACTGCGCAAAAATATGCAAAAAAAAAATCGTTTTTGGTTTTTTTATAGCTCTATTTTTTATACCCTTATTTTATATAAATGTAGCAAAATATAATAGGAAGTAAAATATTATAAACAGCATTTATATGAGCTCCAACGCATAATATTTCTATTAAAAAGTACATTTCTTAAAATATGCTGCAAAATTTCTTTTTAGCTTAAATGTGTAGCGGTTACATAAATCCACTATCTTATCTTCTGATACAGCAGATGGCGTTTCCTTATAAACACCCAGGTATATTTCCCATGATCCTCCTTGGGGATCATTATTAGATGGTACTCTATGCGATTGTCATATATTTTCGTGTTCGTATTTGTTTTGTCTTATGAAATGTGGAAGTTAGAAAATAATTAAATAATTGTTCCTGAAACTCGTCCAATTTTTCTATCTACCTTATATTGAAGGATCTAGTCTCTCTAAAGATGGATTTAAAATTCATTTTACTAAATATATTAATCATATTGTTCGAAGGTTATTGTGAAATTAAATTATATTTTTTGTTCAAGCTAGATGTCGAGGACAACAGTAGAGTTGCAATACAAGTCGGGAAAAAGAAATTATATTTTCACCAAGAAATTATATTCACTTTTAAGTTAGGACAGAACGACGTTTTAATATAAATTCTTGAAATGAGGAAGTTGCAGAGAAACTGAAATATGAATTCATTTTAATTCATTAAAAAACAGTATATGCATTTCTTTTGATCTCTCTTGAAGTTATTTATCAACAATGTTTCTATGACAAGACATCACACATTGATGGAAAATATAGTGCAGATCACACAATAAATTTATGCAACAATTGCAGATAATTTCCAAGCAGGAAATGAGAAAAATTAATTTGCTTAAGTAGTACAGAAATTTCAGTTATTTACTGTATCAACCTGACAGAAACAGTGAGAAGAAATATTGCAATCTGCAAAGCTCGAAGGCATAAACAAAAGATTAGCACATTCAGCAACGATCTAATTATTTCCTTTACATCAAGAAATAATTACAGACAAATAAAAATAGACATAAAAGAGACAAGAGAAGATAAATGATATCATCTTATCTTGCTTCGTAGTAAAATGTACATATTTTGGCAGTTTTGGATACAATGTCATTGTACAGAATGCAAAAGATGAATGAATTAAATAAATAAACTATATCTGTATCCTATAAGTGATAATCTAAAACATTCAATAAATTAATATATTCAAAGAATGTCTTAAATACATTAAATGCAGTTAATTATATATCAATATACACTTTCTGATACGAAATTCGTTCCTGTTGTGTTTATAAATTCTTTAAAAAACAGCATTTGGAATTCTAAATCCATTCAATCTAAATTCCATAGTAAGGCGAATATTTATTGATTTTTTTAAGTAAAAGGGTCAACTAAACCAAACGCATCTAGGATTTATTTTATACATCCAAAAATTTAAAATGCATGGAATTTTAAACAAGAAAACCATTCAGGCAAATCCAAAGAAAACACAGGCAAAACAGCTCAGCGCTTGTATGGATCGGCGTTTCAATAAATTTCTTTGCAAATACACTTAAATTCAGACTCGCTGACATGCATTGCATTAGAAATATTTTGTCTTTGCGTTAAGAAAATATCTCTGTTTACAAATAGAATTATCATACATACTTTTGTAAATTAATATTGACATATCAAGTAAACTATTTGGAAAAGGGATAAGCAACCCATTCTGTTATATTTCAAATATTTTAAAACTTATTGCATTTATTGATTTCTTAATTTCCACCAATTGCTATTATATATAATTCGATTCACTTGAGGTAAATATTTATACCGCAAGTCACATAATTATAAAAAATGCCAAGATTTTTTTTCATTAAATTACCATCAAGATGGAAAGTTAATGAAATTTGGTGCTGTGGAAGATATACATTTTTCTATTTTTATAGAATCTTACCATGTTTATAAATTTTTGTTTCAACAATAAATATGTACAAAGCGTTCATAAATTTATATCTCATCTTTGCAGGTCTATTAAAGGAGAAGAAAAATAGAGCCTTGTTGTTCATCGAATAAAAATGTAGATGAATGCTAAATCCAAAATAGTTATATGTGTTAAAGGTAAACCCTTCTAGAAATGTGAACAATATCGAAGCAATACATTAGATTACTTCACACTTTTTCCTGTATGTCTAGCGTAAAGCTTTGGAAGATGCAAATATGTGCGTAAAATGCTAGGCTTAATTTTTTTGGTGATACAACAGCAACAAGAGGTGTTTCATCTATTGCAACCAACTAACATTGACGAACTTAAGGTACATATTTTTGCAGCTTTTCAGAGCGTCACACCGGACATGCTGAGGAAAGTGTGGGATCAGTTATTGTACTGCCTCGATAGCTTTAATATTTCTGTAAGGGCACATGCTGAATATTTATCACTGTATTGAATTGAAACTTTCAACTGTTAGTTTTGATTTCCAATAGACAACAAATTTGAACTATATTTTAATAGCATTACAAAGTTGGGATATTCATTCGTATCCTATTTTTAGACTTTACGTTTATGAATTTTACGATATTTGAAGAAAACTAAATAGTTGAATCATTGCAAAGCTTAATTATAATCTGTACAGAGACTATTATAGTAGTCTCTGTACATGACGAGACTTATGAAGTGAAGTCGAAAAACGTCTAAAGGTTAGCCAAACTGTCAGCATGTTATAGGCAATAAATGCAGCTTAGCTTCAAATTCATTCAATTTTCGATAAAGATTGAAATTGGTACCTCCCATGGGTTGTCACTTAAAAATATTTCGTGGTGGAAACGGATATCTTTTAAATATTATTACGAACGTATTTTAAGTGAATACGAACTTTGTGATTGATATTATTTTAAGTGAATAGTGATTTCTGAATGATAATAACCCCGCTGGGTTGGAGTTGCCGAATTAAAGAATGGGAGTTTATCCCTTAAATAGCAGGTGGTCGTATATGTACAGTAATGATGGTTTGCACATTGTGTTTACTATCTTTGTACGAGGACTAAACGCATAAGCTTCACGTAATGGCTATTATTTTATGTCGGTCACATAACCTGATATTTTCAGCATATATATATATATATATATATATATATATATATATATATATATATATATATACCATGAAATAACTTTCTCTGTTTGGAGGCATCTATAGATAAAAGGAATGAATAAAATGAAACCATATTTCATATACATACTGTGGAAGGCCTGAGAAGATAAATTCTGCAGATAAAAAAAGTAGTACCAAAGGTTATAGATAGGGGAAATATTAGCGCTGTGGGAATAAGGATATGAATGAATTCCTGAAACTTTCAAAAAATAATCTTTTCTTCATCAATATAAATTTTCTTCATCAATATTAGAATCTCTTAAATGCAGTGCAACATTTTCAATGCGCTGGCCTTCCCAGTGTACAAAATATTACATACGATTATAACGTTCTCCACTTCTGAGTGTATATTGTTAGTTTCGATGTTCATAACAGCCCGTTTTATGTTCCGCATATAAGACATGCAGGTTTGTTTAAGAGCAGCATTACACTAGTGTAGAACAGTTTTACTAGTAAAGCAAATTGAGGCGCAGTAGAGCCCATATTAAGTATACATCAACAATCAATTATGAACAACAATTAAGAACGGACTTGTAACAGGTCATTTACTTTTCACTTTTTGCAAGAAATACATGGCCCTGCTGTCACGAATGAACTAGAAATTTTACATAATCCATCCCTATATGCAAATTTCCTCGTTTGTTCGTGACAGCAGAACCAGAATATCCCCTATCGGTAACTTATGCTACTAATTCTTTTTCCTGTGGTATTCATCTTCTCATGTTTTTTTATGGCATCCATGTTTATCTTCGATAATGCACGAAACAAGATAATTATGGCTGATAATAATTTTGCACTTTTGATGAATTATGTATTTAAAAGAAATAGGTATGCAACATTTTTAAAATATAGCATAAAATACGAATTAAATTGGTTATGTATGATAATGCGGACACTTTTGCTATAAATGTCTGTGTCTGTATATGACACATCAAGATTGTTTTATGTTGAGTCTGCCGTCGCAGCTATATGACGTGTGTTCGTTATCAGTTTATAATAATTGGTTGTACCAAATTGTAATGCACGCTAGATGGGAAATGTTATAAAACATCTGATGCATAACATTTGCGAAATTATCTGATATCATTTATATTCCATCAACAAACGGTGCATAGATTTAAAAAAATATGTAAATCAACTCCACATATTTAAATATGAAACATCAACAGAGTTATCATCTGGGCAGTTTATAAACCAATAAAACATATCATAGAAATAGACATTATGTATTTCACTTAAAAAACTGATTTTTATTTTGTCTCTTTAATTTAATCCCTAATTTCTATAACAAGTATCGTAATTAAATAAAAAAAAATCTGCGCCATGATGGTATATTTTACCCCGAATTTCACTCCTAAATGAATAAATATTTTGTTAAAATCTTTAATGATATGTTTTTAGAACACTTAAAAAATATCATCATGAATAATTATGCTGTAATTTTTAATGCCTTCAAAAGCGGGCATGAATTTGCCGAATATTTGTTTAGCTTTCATCTTCCGTTATAACACCGTGTAACAAGAAACGTTAAACAAAAGGCAACTGAACAGATTTGAAAAATGAAATCACTTCCTACCCAAAGCAAATTTAACGTCACTGGATGCTAAAACAAAAGCTTCTTCACCTGATTGATTTGTTTTTGCTTTTTATATTTAATCTGAATTTTTCACTAAACAACTATTAATTAATTAAGAGAGGGAACAACAACATGCATGGTTTTCTTGGAGGAAAAGAATTGACACTTGTTTTTTTTAGTCAGTTCTTTGAAAGTTTTAGTTAATTACAGTAATTAAGGTTTCGAAAACACGAAGAGCTAATTAATCATTTCGTTTTGCACATTTACGCTGCAAAGCATGTGTTAAGTAATATGTGCGAACATTACCTTTAAAGAAAGAATTTGATCAACCTAATATATATTTTTATTTCTGAACGGAAAGTCTACTTCATTAAAACTGTTACAAGATCCTGTCTGAATTACGTTAAACATAATTATCTTCATTAAGTGAAAAAAAAAAGAGAAATCCATCAGTCGAAAATTTGTAGTTTTTTAAAGAGTGGCTGCGTAATGCAATTTATAAACCATTCACGAAAGAAATTAGTTTCTATCTAAAAATTCTCCGAATTTTTACTTCCTTGCACAAAAAGATTTTAAACAAAACAAAACAAAAAAAATCGACAGCATTCTTTATACTTTGCTTTGAATTTTTCGCTAGCAATTACATGATATCGAAAAACATTGGAGAAACTTTTGTAGCTATTAAAAAATTGAATGACAGACTTGTAAGGTTACAATGTGGTATAAAATTTATAGATATAAAATTAAAAGTTTGATTCCATCTTTAAATTGGGCTTTTTATTTGCTCCTAATATTACATCAATGTTCTAAATTCCCTTATAATTTTTTGAGATTTAAATTCCACGGGAATAGAAAAATTTTGATTTAATTCAAAAGAAATAATAGCAAAAGTTTGTCAAGTAAAATAAATTTTAAATTGGATTTTATATGCATTACAATAGCAGACAAAAATCCAAGAGCTGTAAATCAATTAAATTTAAAGGATTAAAAAAGAGTTTGAGTAAAAAACATATATTTTAAATTAATTTGATCATTGATTTGAAATTAAAGTTTTTTGAATGGCACTAATTATCTTGAGTGCAATAAACTGATACATAAGCAAATGGAATGCAGTTATGGTTCATTACTTTTTCATTAATTGAAAAAAAAACGGTGCATTTTTATTTTTGGTTCAATTCATGCATTACAATAAATTAAACCTTGCGTTAGGGTATTTCTTTATTATTATTACAAATAAAAACCAAATTACTATAATAATAAACATATTTTTATAATTTAGGGGTATCATTTATTGTTAAGATAAATTACTGACATTTCTTTTACTTTGGCGGAACTATTTTTTCGTTCATATTAAAATTTATTTTTCATTTTTAATCTTGACATTATTATAATAACCTATATATATCTTCGTCTCTCTCTCTCTCTCTCTCTTTACACACACACACACACGCGCACACACACACACACACACACACACACACACACACACACACACACACACACACACACACACACACACACACACACACACACACACACACACACACACACACACATATATATATATATATATATATATATATATATATATATATATATATATATATATATATATGCATGGACAATAATGCAAAAATATGTTGTAATGCATCGGCTTTAAATTTCTTACATAAGAAAAATTATTAAATTTTTCTACTTACAAATGAATTAAACTTAAAAAAGTCGTTGACTAGATTTTACAACATCATTTTACAGATTAAAATTTATTTTTATTATTGTATATGGAATATTTGGTATATTTGAATATCAAATCATTTCTAGTTAATGCATGAGTCTCTGATGCTTGATGACTAAAGATTCTAATGCTTTCAAAAAAAAAAAAATGTTTTTTCTTAAATGTATGGCTCAACTAGACATATTCTTTTTCATGTGAATTATCTTTAAAATAGTTTTAAATAATTATCAAAGTTTGTTTACAAGCAATATATATTTACAAGGACAATTGTAAGTCCTGAAGTAAAATTGCATTCAAATACGAAACATCTATCTTTTACTAACATATTTAATTAAAAATATATATATATATATATAAATCCGGCCTCTGTATTTTCAGTATTAATTTTTTTCATAGTAAAAATCTCAATTATTCTATTTATAAAAGTCTTAAAAATATATTGCGCTTAATATACCATATTTCCAAATATTTTAAATTTTAATTTATATCTGATTCTATATTGCATTCAAAAAATGTAATGTACATGAAAATGAGTAGTTTTTTTCTTGTATGTTACTTAAGAAACATTAACTCAAAAGATTTTTGTAGTATACCATTCGTTGGATATTTCGTTTCATACGAATTTTGGGTCACCAATTTTAGAATCTTTGAAATGTTTATCATTTTTTCTCTATGAAAAAAAGTGCTGATTAAATTAACATTTTGGAACTTTTTAATTTAAAAGCAGCGATGAAAAAAAAATTATTAGCATAATGTCGATTAGATTATATTTCGCTTTAACTGATAATGGAAATGGAAATTTTATCTTATGAGAGCCTCCCCCAAAAAATTCTGCTCAAAATAATAATTTGTGGAGAATGCACTTTGAACCAAGAGTGATTTCTTTGTCAGATTATTTTTACATTAGTTTTGATATTTTGTGCTTAGTTTCTTCAATAACTTAGTTTTTTAATATTATTATAAAATGTGGTGAAGACTATTTAGGAAAAGATCATATTTCTGAGTACCTTTTTCTAAAGCAGTCATTTAAAATTTCATATTCTAATTAAATTTTTATATTTTATTCGAAATATATTATAGGCATAAACTGAATTTAATTTCTCTCTATATTATACATATCTATACATTTATAAAACAGGAAGTTTCACATTTATTCATTTAAATTTTTTCCGATTTAGTTACAAAATTAATCTGTATCATTAAAATTTATTTATATGGAGTGCTTTCACTAAATTTCAAAATTATTCTTATTTTCTTGCTCTCCAAATTCAAAACAACTAGAGAGAGAGAGTCATATGACTGAAAGACATTTTGTTTCCTGAAAATTGTGAAGAGTTTGTATGCAGTAATTTAATATTTAGTATACCATATAACAAAACTGAAAGATTATTGTTATAAAAATTCATATTTAAGATAATTTTCAAAACTGACATTTTATTATCCTCTTTTAAAGAACATACCCAGTTATTTATTTTTTTTCCCTTTTTACTCAAGTTGCGTAAATATGCTAACATTTTGTACTGCATTCATTCATATTCTGAAATAACGTGCAGGTCTCTAGAGAGAAATAAAACTTACTTTTGAATTACAAGAAGCAGAAAAGGTTATGAATAAAAATAATTCACATAATTTCTGGTTTTCCTGAATGACGTTTATTATTCACAAATCTTTTTTTCTGAAATTGGTTTCCAAAGTGCAATGAACGCTCGGAGAAATGAAAGTCTGTCTTTGTTATTAAAAAATTTTAAAACGGACATGGGATTTTAAATATATTAGATTAAATAATATATTATATATGTGTGTGTGTTACGGTCAATGTGAATAATCGGTTATTGTTAATACTAACCTGTCATTCTTAATTGTTTGTTTGTTTGTTTCTTATGGCACTTGCCACTGACAAGCCCGCTGTTACGAAGACAGCGATTTAAGCCTGAGGGGGACGTCTCTTATTTTTTATAGCAGCGCCAACTAGGGCCAAGTGTACGACTTTGCCACTCACGCATCATTCATTCGCTTGCACAACCCCTTTTTACAGGAGGGCACATTCACACATCTCACAGATAGAACAACAGAAGAACAACCATGCCCAAACCGGGACTCGAACCCGGGACTCCCAGATCAAGCGGAAGACGCGCTACCCCTATGCTAGGACGCCGGCGTCATTCTTAATAATAATCTAATCAATTAGTATTAATAATAATCGATTAATCACATTGACCGTAATGCATACACATATGCAATATATATATATATATAGTAGCACTTTAAATTATTAAATCATAAATAACTGATTAAATAATGAAAATGTATCCCTTTATATATAGTCAATTTATGTATAAAAATGTTCTCCAATTTGACCAAAGTGTTAAGTTTCAGTTCAGTTGGAAATCTGAATATTAGAAACTATTCAGAGGCACTAACTAGCAACCCTTGAGAACCTAAATAATTTTGTATATAACTATTAAATAGTAAGGAATAAATTTCGGATAATTTTAATTTCAGTCCATATATTTCGCATTATTTGAGATACTCCCATTATTTATTGTTATAAACTGGATAATTCAACAAGAAACGTTATTACTTATTAATCCATTCAGCCCTGTTTTACCTTGCATTAGCAAACAAAATTATGCATATCACTAGATTTTTATGAAACTTATGTATTGTAAAAGCAGCGTTTACTCCATTTGGAAATGTAATACAATATCAACTGAAGCTTTTAATATTTTCACACTTTGTGCAAATCATTTATTTAAAAAAGAATCAGATACTTCTTTTCTTCAATTTTCCACTCCAACAATTTTTCATCTGATTTAATTGAAATTATGTTTTATATATATGTCCACATGGAATCACGTATCTTTCTCCATGAAATGCTAATAGCGAAATTTACTACTTTACTGTTATAAAATTTTTCTGTTCTTGTTAACTTTGTAACAACATGAATTTATTGTACATAAGCTCATATAAATGAGTATTTATTCTTTGAAATACGATAAAAAAATTCCTATTTCAATAATGAAATGGTTGATTTTGTATACAGGATGATAGTAATTATAACTAGTCGATTCAGAAAACTCGATAACTGGAATTAAAATGCTGATTGCATTTGAAAAATTTAAGATAGCCAAGTCAAAGAATGCACTGAAATATTTCAAATAATAATATCTCTAGAAATTTCCGCTAGTGATCGCATTGCATCGAGATCCAAACAAAGTACAGATTTCAATACATGATGCTTTATTTGTTGCAAACTGTTTATTGATGTAAAGCTTATTGTGTAGTGTGGGTCCTCTCCTTAAGGCATAAACAATACAGGTGATAGACAGTATATTCAATAGATGATCGCGAGTACATGCAACAATACACGGTGTCTCATGCCAGTTAATATTCCAGTAATCACGCGATAAACTACTCACTATAAATGACCTCATAACTAAACACCAAAGGGAGATGGTTGAAGAGGAAGGGAAATCCAATGATGAGGAAATAAACCTTACTACGATGCTACAGAAATCTGTGCACACAGAACATATAATGTGGAGGGATTGTACTGTAATGAAAGTAGTATAAACAAGGCATTGTCGCCGCTGAAGTTGAGAAAAGATAAGACAGTAGAGCTATCACAAAATCTGAGTTACAGGGTCATTGTTGACATTTTCTTTGATGAAGTGCAGTCCATTGATAATGCACACAACATGGCAACTTTAGGCGAGTGTAGTAGAATTCTGTAGGATGTATGTGGAAATCGATGGTCCATATTCGACGATTCTTATAAAATTTGCATCACTCCATAGGATGTTCCATGGAAAGAAGACATCGAATTTCATTTGAGAAAGAAAAGTCAATGCAGAAGATATGCGATGCTGAGTGTCAGTAACAAACAATTATTAGTTGTTGCTAATCTTATACGAAAAAAAAATGATAATACGAAAAAAAAATTCTCAGGAACTTTCATACTGTTTCTAAGTGATGCCTTATTGGCACAACACTGCATATGCACTCCTGACGCTATGATCATCAGTGACTGCTGCAAAATAACAGTTGTTACATCTGAAATGACTTCTGTAAGAATTTCACTGTTTGCTACATAACGACCTACAAAGAACATAAACCCATTTTTTCCAAATCGAGTTATCAGTTCTCTCATATCTTTTGGAAATATTAGTCCCTTATGCAATTTTTTTAGAAATTGAAATTCAGGAATAGCCGAAAAATCTCACGATTAATGCATTTCTGGCAAACTAATAGTTTTGATAACTGAAAAAAAAATGCTACTCATTCCTTCTCCGCCTTTTTATACCCAGAACTCAAGCTCAATCCACCTCCTTATGCAATACAGATTATTTTTTTCACCTGCAAGGCTAAACTGTTAATACTTTTACAGTTATAATTCTTCAAGATCTTAAAAATTACACTTTTAATTGCCATATTGCTCAAGAACTGTAAATTTAGTTATTTATTGCATGCCTTTTCAAGAAGGTTGGCTTTGATGCGTCTCCTAGTAGAAATTTTTGAGCATTTCTTATTTTTGAGAATATTTCGCTGCATTCATTGAATTTCCTATCTAAAATATTTCTATCTGAATTTTTTATTACAGCTGCAACGCGTCCTGAAGAGACCAAGTTTGAACACAATCCACTTACAAGTTGCAGATGCACTATGATTATGTTTGAATTATTCATATCTTGAGTTGATACTCAAGATATGAAGAAAATACTGCAAGAAAATATTCATTAAACCGCAAGACACGTTAATTTGTTCTCTATAGTTGGTATGCAGAAACCAATGAAAGAACATAGCCTAATTAATAAAAGTAGACTGCCTCATATTCTTGATTATGAGTTGAAGTCCGTAAAGTCATGGTAGAGATTTTGATTTTTATGATTCCCAAACAAAATGAAATTCTGATAAGATTTGGGGAGTGATAGTTCATAACCAGGATTAAAATCTTGTTCGTGTTTTGTGGTGGACCATCCGGTGTGACAACAGGAAAGGACATGGAATACCTTGTACAGGTAAAGCTATTGGAAAGGGTTCATGGAATACGTGACTGTAAATAAGATGCACACTTAAGCTGTACATATTCAAATTTTTGGAGAAAAAGTAGACATTCACCATGACTGAGTGAAGAAATGACGCCAATCTCATATTCTTCCTACTTGAACTTTACAAGATTTATGTACATTTCCAGAACTTTATTATGTGTTCTTCCATGCAATGGAAATATCATAGTTATATTGTGTTCCGTTTTTGAGTTATAGGAATCAGAACAAGTAACCATGATTTTACAACTATGAGATCTAGATGAATTTGATCTTCATCATATTTACCTATTGTTTATACATACATAACAATAAGTTACATAGCAATTGTATTATTAAAATTCGACTGACTTATTATCTAAAGTTCCAAAAATTATGTTGAATGTCAATATTTAATTTCTGATTACTATTGTTTTTATTGTAATTAGGAATATCATCATGTAGAATTTAAAATTTGCCGCATTCATTAAATTTATTTAAATATATTTTGTAAGAACTCTGATAATAGTTTGAAGATTGGTTCATAAAACGATAATAATAAATTTTAGTCAAGAATGCAACTACCAAATTACATTAAACAAAATTTTTGACTAAAATTTATGAAATGAAAACTATATTATAATGTTTTCTTTAATAATTTAAATAATGTCTGCAAATTATTTCAGTTTATAAAAGTATTATAATGAAATTTTGGAATATTTTAATATTCTATGTCGAGTGCTAAAAACTCTTAATATTAATCCACTTCGAATATTTAATTATTTTATTCCTAAAGAATGTTTCTGGATAAATGGGAAATTTGAAATATTTTTCAAATTTTCCTTTGAAAATATTATCAACTTTGATATTAAAAAATAATCAGAAGGAAATTTATTTCTTGCAAAACTTTTTCTTGTTCTAAGCTGTGATGACAACAATCAATAACAAGAAAGAATAATAAACTGTTATAAAGGAAATAAAATAAAGAAAGAAACTGAATTTTAAACCAACCATAAGTGAAGATTTAATATGTTCAGTACTTCTCAGAATTGGCAGGCTTCATAAGTCTTCAAAATTAATTAAAAAATAATGTCGATTCACTTGCGAAACATTGAAAATAAAGACATTTTTAAATGCACTTTCTGTTCTTTTGTTCTCACTTTTATAAAACAGAAATTAATTTTAAATATAATTTTATTTACTCTTAATTATTTTTTTAATAATTCGCAATCTCAATAATGATAGCACCAATAACTGATTTGCTTTAATAATCAAAAATCAGTATAATCTTCCTCCTAGATGATGCTCACGTATAATGTTTTCTAAAAACATTGTGCCAACATTTTACCATTCAATAAATGCCAAAAAACTATATTATTGTTGACACATCATGAGCCCCTACTGCAAGAATAAATATATATATATATATATATATATATATATATATATATATATATATATATATATATATATATATATATATATATATATATAGATAAAAGCTTAATTAAATTTTTATTTACAATAAATAATTTTTTTTCAGAATTTAAGGGGCATTTTCTTGTCCTTATTCCTTTTAGGTGCGAGTGAACATTTAAAAAATATATCAAAACCAAAATATCATAACAGCAATTCTACCAATAATAGAAGTGTAGAAAGGAATGAAATTTTTAAAATACTTCAGTGCACGTCAAAGGACTATTGCCACGAGTTTATCAGCAACGAATGTCCACAATTAGAAATTGCTATCTTTGTTCTGAAATTACACTCGTCTCTCTTTTAGGACAAACATTATTGTAGTAAAATGGAACTAAACAAAAATGTTTTTTTTTAAAAATAATTATCAAAATTTTAATCGCAGTAATTGGAACTTTAGAATTTTTTAAGAAAACATTGTACGAGAGTCTAATATAACAATTAACATGGCATTTTCTGAAAAAAAAATGTTCAAAAAGATTTTAACCTCATGAACTACTGGAAAAACTGAAACGCAATTATCATTCATGAAATTTAAAATGTTGATATTTTTCAAACAGCTATAGGCGCAGAATTTATTTTTCCGATGCAATTAAAACGATTAATAACAACGAAACTGCTGTTGATCATAAACTAAATTTATTAATTAAAAATAATGCCGTAACATTGAGGAATTTTCAATTTTGATTTAATCATCTTCTATCTACCTATTATTTAAGGATTATTGTACTTTTGAATTTATAATAAAATTTAAAATGAAAAATGGTTATTTGACTGCCGCAGAGTTAAAATGGTAAATTTCAGAACACTGCAACATATTTTACGATTATCACTTCATTGCTTTATATTTATCTCTTTTATAGACTTTTATTTGTTGACCAATGTTTTATTTTGTAATTATCTAATTTGAGAGAGAATAACCGTGGCACAGACCTTGTAGGTGAATCTATATATTAAAACAAAATACTTGGATATATTAAAAATGTGTAAAATGTATAGAATTTCTCAGAATGCTGACTGTTTTCTATTATACTGCTATGAAGTTCTCAAAATTCTTTGATTGCATTAAAATACCTATTAATAATTTAGCTTAAATATATACAAAATAAAATATATCAATGCAAACAAGGCATATTTTCAAATGACTTATGTCAGTTAAAAGAACACAATTTTGAACATAATGGCATAATATGGCATATTTTCTACATTATTTGGCATGAATTAGTTTGCAGAAAACTTTTCATAGCAATCCGTTAAATTATTTTTAAAACATAAATACAGCTGGTATTCTGATTTGTAAGATATCTACATAATTTTGTCAATAGAGTATCTTTTAATGCTTATAATTAAAAAAGCATCCTATAGATGATATGGAAGGAACGTTAAAAAATTGCTAATGATGTAAAAAATTAAAATGTTTCTAATATTTGTCATAAATTATAACAAAATATGTAAATATATTTAAAAATAAATGGATTGGTTGACATCGCAAAAATTAGATTACATCCTTCAAAGCAGATAATACTCAGTTTAAAATAAATATTTTGGGTCAATAAAAGTTCCTGTTGCATTATTCGAGACGTTACAAAATTGAAAAAAGAAGAGAAGCATTTTAAACAAGTTATTAGAAATTGCAATTTAAGATATAAATTATTGATAATCAAATAGTAAAATAAATAATGAATTCATCCTGGAAATATTAATGTATCAAAAATGGATGTTAAAACTATTGACAAAACATATGTAGCATAAAATTCAGAATTTTAAAGGAACATTTTAGATGTTTGCTTTTACAGAAATGCAACTTTTATTTAATCAAATAAATAGAATCTATTAACTAAATTATTTAATTTTTAATTGTTTATACCTTAAAGATATATACATTTTAATTAAAAACATTTTATTATGATAAAATTTATGTATGCATACAGGTGAAATGCAAAGGATAAATTCATATTTTAAAAATTGCGATACATTTACATATGTTTTCAGTTTTCTATTCTTTTGATTATAAAATTAGTATTAAATTATAATTTAACATAATTGTTCAAATATAAATATCTTGTAAATAGTGGTATTTAATAAAAATATAGCAACGTATTATTCATTTGTTTTAAAGTATATCATTGTTAACACTTTAGTCATTCTAAAATGAAATATAAAGATTGAGCATATGTCATAGGATCTTCTATATGATTAGTTCCACAGAGTGCATTTCTTTAAAAAAAGGTATAACTCATTTTTATGAGAAGGTCATTTCTTTCTCCGCATTGCTTAGCTATTGAACAAACTTTAGAGAAATGTTTTCTTTAGATATTTCACTGCAGCAAAAATATACGATGAAGAGGAAGAAGAAAATATAGTTTTCAGGAATGTTTGTTCAGTTATCCATAGGCGTAATGTAAGGCGCGAATCTTAACTCTTTTTTTTATTTTTGAATCGAATCCTCGGCTATTGGATCTGGCGCCTAAGCGTGCCGCTGTTTGAGCCGTGATGTGGTTATACCAAATGGTGCGAAGGATTGGAAATGGGTTGCACACCATTACACAAACATCTGCTCCGCTCAAAAATGTCAAATGTCCTAAACGATAATAGTAAAAGGGAAAGAGAAGAACGCCAGTGAACATACACATGGGCGAAAACAGTTCCGCTATTGAAGCACTCGTTAGGCACGTTTTAGTTTATTACGTTTGCCGCTGTTTTATAACTGAGCACTTTTGCAATCATAAAAGACAGGTTTCTGTTTTACCGAATCACCGGAGCTCATTTTTCTTCTGCATTTGTTTGGGTATTTTGTTAAAATGCAAAAATACCTCAAAGCATCTGGCAAGATGCTAAAAATATTTAGAATGATTACTATACAGAAGAAATTTTTATGTTTCGTCTTTTATTGAGAAATTTAAAATTGTTTGTTTTCAAGACAATAGTTTTATGATATATATTTTGGAAAATAGTATGATACAATAAACCAACGAATCGTAAATTAAATTTAACATTGATGATAAGCATATCATAAATTATTTCTTGCATTCATTGCAATTGCTTTCAAAAATACATTTGATTGAATGTTTCGTGAGAGATGAAATATAATCAATCAATCATTTATGAAATTATTATATAAAACGAAAATTTTATTTTATATGTCATCTATTAAATCTAGAAATAAAATTCGTTCTATTTGTTTTTTGAAAGATTTCACTTAGAAAATTCAAAACTGCTGACTAAATATTATGTTTAAACAATCGAATATTTTTTGAAACAAAAACAATTCAATTAGTTTTTGTTTCCTTAAAAATCTGAAAAAGAAAAAAGAAAACTTAGAATTGAAAACTGAAGCATTGAAACTTAGAACTGTGAAATTAAGTTTCCGCTTACTGCTTTAAATATATCATCTTAGATATTTAACTCATATACTATCAATTTTCCCTTTCTTTAGTTATAGTTATCTTTTAGTTCAAGATTACTATATTTAAAGAAAGAAGTTTTCATATTTCTGAAGAATAGAGTAATTCTAAAGAAACTGTTTTTTTATATATATATTTTGGAAAGTTTATTGTACATTCGGACGCGCGCACATGCACACATGAACACACAAACGCATACACACACATGTATATAGAGATAAGCATTATTAATCAACTGACAATTTTTCTTATCTATGAGAATGCAAATCTAATCTACAACCCAGAATTCGAACGAACTCCATAAACAAATTCTGAAATACCTGAACTGAATACTAAAACTGAAAAAATTTGAAGACAAGGATCTGCATTTTACTAGGTTTTAACAATAGACTATTGAAAAATATATTTTTTTGTAATTCTTCTCTAGTTAAAATAGTAAATGAAATTGTGGGATTAAACCTCGACACATCTCAGTATTGAATATTTTCTAACGAAATATCAAGAAGCTACTGGAAAGCGACTAGTTAATTACTTTAAATCAGGAAACTGCTATTATTCCTTTAAGTAAATCGTCACGTAATGCTTCAGACACATAAAATGTCAGGTGAATAAATGTTATTAAATAATGGCATTAAATTATATTCTCACAGGGATCACAAAAATTTTCACAAATAATCTTCTTTGCATACTCATTTGCGCTTGTCAACAAAATTTATTAAGAAATCCATTTTATCGGCATTCTCTGATGAATTATTTGAAGTTAAACCTATCATTATTATGCGTTTAATTTTTCCTTTTTTTATTTGCTTTCTATTTTGAAGTAGCATCACATTTTTAAGAAGAAAAGAGAGGAAAGTAATATTTTTTCACTCTTTGCAAGAGATGGCGTAGAAAAAAAAAACTTGTATATCCTATGATTTGTTCAGATAAAATACGAGAATTACTTGAATTGTGTTACACCTAAATAACTTTTTGCACCTTATTTTGAAAATAAAACTCTTTGAATTAGGAATGTTTTTTCCAAAGCCCCACCTCATAAGTCGTATTTATGAGCCAATATATTTTTAAACAAGGCAATTTTCGTGGAAGATATCAAACTGAACAAATTTAAAATAGATGGTGGTTGTGCAGCTGTATTTCGATTCTGTTTTTGTTATGAGCATACATGTGTTCTTTTAATTCATTGTACAATGAAGTCCTAAGGTATCAACTTTAATCTACATTAATGATTCGCAAATCGTGAGTTTATATACCAAATGTGCTTAAGTCATGCCATCTTACTTACTTTGCTTTAGATTCTTCAATATTTTTGAATTAAAATAGCAAAAAAAAAAGAAAAAAAATCAAAACACACTTTTCTTTTCATATAAAAAATAAGATTTTTTTATTTTTTTTATTTAATACATAATTAATAATTCATTATTTTAAATAATATGGAATTTGAAAATAATATCTTTTTCTAAAACTAATTACGAGTGTTATTAAGTAAACAAACAAGCCACCCATATTAACCATTAAGTAAACAAAATTTAATTAAACTATTCATTAGTTGATTAATGAGTTCAATGAAAAACTAAAAGAGGTTATTTAAACTATCTCATTAGATAGAGGGATAAAAAAGAAATAATAAAAAAAACTGTGTCTTAAAAAACTGTACCTCATTGAATTAAATAAATCTTCCAAAAAAAATGAAAATAAAATAGAAGACCCATCTGATCTATATTTCAATAAAATTTGCTAAATACCTTTTCTAATTAAATTTCTTTTATCCACTTTTTATGAATGCTGTATTATTCTTATTCATTACTAAGCAAAAGAAGAATTAAAAAAAATTCTTACGGAATACATATCGTATATTAAAGATAAATTTATGAAAATATAAAAATTTAGTAAATTGTTTTAGATTTCTTTTTCAAAAAGCAATTTAAGAAAAATTATCATTTACTTAAAAATCAGCATTTTCTTATTAAATTGTTCATGAGAAATGGTAATAATATACTATTATTTCTTTTCTTTTACCTGAAATATTATATATTTTTTATTTGCTGTTCCATTTCAATAAAACCTTTTTTTATTCTCATGCATAAAAGGCTTGTTATAAAGAGATGTAAATATACATATATATACCATAGTTGCAATTCATTCGCATTCTCAAAATAATTATTTCCTAATCGTACGACATCACATTTCACTTTAATTTCCGAATTTCCCAAATGTTTAGTTTCCACGCTCTTAATTCTATAAGTGAGTCGAATAAATACTATTTCAACTTCAGTGCGTTCTCACAACATATTTTTCGTGAATCCTGCCACCCTCCTTTAAATGCAATGTCTCCTGTTCAAGGATTGAACTAAGAAATTTTAATATCTGTAGAAAATTGAACTAAAGTGTTGGTTAAAATTGTGGACACCACTATTGTTTTCTAACTTTGCATGCTAATACAAGATGCTACGTTTCACAAAATTCAAACTCCTATATATCATTTTAAGGAGAATTTCCTACTGATTTCAAAACAAAATCAAAATTCAAAAATAGTGAAATGTTAAGCCGCAATAATTATAGAGACAAATTAGATGCTGATGACTGTAGTGAGATATCAGTAATTAGTAGGTAGCCTTTATTTTTATTACAACTTCACATCGATGATTCATTGAGCTGAAAATTCTCGTTACTACATGACGCAAGAAAACATTTATAGCCTCAATTTGTTCTCTTTTTTTTTATGGATGCCTGATTCGTATAAGAGTTTTTAGACGGTGGCACAACTTCTCAATAGGAGTGAGGCCAGGACTGTTTCCTGGTCATGATAATAATTCAATGCTCTTTGTAATAAACCACTCTTTCGATATTTTTGTTGTGTGGCAAGGAGCGGAATTCTGCTGAAAAATAAATTGTGCATTGTTGGAAAAGAGACAGCTTATTAGAAGGTATAAGTTTTGGCTCTAGAACATATGTACTTGCATTTAGTGTCCCACCGATTACATGAAGATGATTAATACCTTCTGCTGACATGCATGACCAAATCATAGCACTAACTGAGTTCTTTATGGTTGCCTGAATTCAGTCAGGATGTAGCTCTTCACCTTTTCTACCTCTTCCATATTTTCGCCCATCACTGCCGTATAACAGTATCTTAATTTCATCATTCCGTATAACTAGAGTTGACTAATTGTGTGTCCAATTAATTTCTTCCTTTGCCCACTGTAATCTTTTCATGCGCTGCTGTAAATTGAGATAAGGCTTTTTTGAGGAAGTATTCTTCTTAATCCAACATGTAATAATCTTCTGATTGTTCTTGAACTGACAGAAACGCCAGCATCATTCATTTGACCGCTGATTGTATTCTTCTATCTTGGAGACATAATCATTTTATTCTTCTTTAATAAACAGACATGATGCACCTATTGGACTGTTCCCTTCTTTGATTTTTACTAAATTTGTCTCCTGATATCATAAGCAAAACATTCGGACTCCAGATGTAGTCATAGAACTACCAACCTGTCTTGCAATTTCAGAATAGGAAAGACCTTGTAACACAAAAATCCTAGTTTTGTTCCTAGGTGTCCAATTTATTCTTTGATTTGACATTATTGCTTTTTGACAAAATATTAGAAATATTTACAAAAATCTAATTTACCTTCTAAATATTAAAAAAGTTTAACAAAAATTCCCGCTCTAATTTCATTATTTAAAAAACAGTATTCCTTCTACAAAAGAAAGTACAATAATGACTTGTTTCAACTTTAACATGATGTCAGATTCTGCTGGCAGTTATTAACATTTCATGGTTACCAGAACACTATCATTGATTGATCAGGTAAGTTAGAAATTGCAACCCCCTTCATCACTGTGTTTGCTTTTCAAATTAAAATATAACTTTATTCTATTGTATATATTTGAATTTTGATTTTTTTATTGAAATAAGTATTAAATTCTCTTTAAAATGATATGAACGATTTTGCATTATGTGAAACTTAACATTTTATATAAGCATACAGAATTAGAAAAAATAAAAAAAAAAGAAATAAAAAAATTCACAAGTGACCACTATTTTTGCCACTACTGTATATTCAAATAATTATGAAGGACAGCAGAGAAATACCTTTGAAAAACTCACCATCTGTTTCTTTTACCAAAATATTGATTTTAAAATTTGCTAGAATTTCATCTATTGACAGTAAGAAAAGCCCTCAGAGGATAAAGGCATTGTAATTCCACTCATTTGTATTCGAATTTATCGTGAGAGGAATATTTTCTGAGATTCTGCGGTATTACAATCTTTCAAAAAGTATCCTTCCACAAAGAGAAAGAAAAGAAAAAAACAAAACATCATTTGTTTTGTAGATTTATGACTATTCGTTTTATAGATCTACGCTCATTAATATCAATAGCATGACCAGGATTAATGCCATTATTTTTCTTATAAGTTTATTAACAGGATGTAAAGATAGGGGACTAAACAGACAATTATCTGAGGTTTCCGTGTTTCCACGACTGTCATTGCATATATCCTTAAAATATCCATATTCTAGCAAAGCTGGAATATGGATATTTTAAGGAGTCTCTGGGTCTGAAAATAATTTTCTACAAGAATTTGTAACATTTGCTTATTTGGTATTCCACTTAGGTGGAATATTTTTGAAGATTTCATAGAAATGTGAAGCTCTTCTACAAATTACGATATCAAATTCAGAAGTCTGAGCATTATTGGCACTTATTAACGAGGCGTTCAACTGCCATTTCGATAATTTCCATATTAAGAAATGACAATTATCTGAGGTTTCCGTGTTTCCACGATTACCATTGCTGTCTGTCACCCCTGATCAATGACCTATTAAATTCTTCACACTCTTAAACATGCTTAATATGCTGTTCTGTTTTCACAGAATCCTATGAAAGCAGCCATGTTCTTAAAGAAATTATTTCCAAGTAGCGAGAAATGAGAATCCACTTTAATTTCTGAATGTCTTGCAATTTTAGTTTCGACGCTCTTCGAAGTACAGGCGAAAAAAATAAATGCTACTTCAGCTAAATATAGAGAAAATTCTTTTCTGAGCTCCGAATACTTTCTCGCGCCTCTTTTTCTTTCATGTTGCCACCCGATTTCGAGAATATTAATAAAGGAAAAAAAAAATAGTTTTTTTTATCATCAAACCTTCAGTAAAGCAAAATAAGTCCAAAATATATAATTTTTTAAAAAGAAAAATAAAAAAATAAAAGGTACGACTATAGAAATTTATATTGAAGCTTTGCTATATATTTATTAAGTCTTACCAAATAATAATTTAAAGCGAAACTAATCGAATTTTATCCAATTGCTAATATTATTTTTGTAGATATAAAATGCAAATGTTTTGGCTTTTTTTGGCCAAATGCTCCCTTTCTCAGAAACTATTTTTTATGGTTTGTAGGCCATTGGAAGAGCAGTTGCTATAACACTAATATTTGATAAGCAGCAAATTTTTGTTCATCTACCACCACTTCGCACTTTTCAAATAAATCATAAATTCGTTCTTTAAAAAAAAATTAACCTTTTGTCGTTGAGATTGGCTCTCTAGAGCATAAAGACAAAAGTGAAACGATGTTACATAAACCTCAAGTACTATCTATCTTTTCCATCACATTTTTTAAAGTTAAAACAATGAAGTCATATTTTCCATTTTCTTCAAACTCCAACTGTCTTATATCAGTTACAGAAAATAATTATGATAAAAAATTCTATCAGATTTTTGAGTTTTTCTCAAATTTGATGTGATAGTGCATTCCTTGAAGATAGTGTCAGAGGATGGGTTTAAGAATTACATACAGAGTGTCTTATGAAATCATATTGAACTTTGCTTAATTAATATGACTAGCACCTGTATTATATTTTCTTGTTTTTACCTGCTTTAAATTACTTTTGACATTTTGGATCCTAAATAGAAAAATAAAAACATAATTTTTCATTGAACAAAGCATTGCAATCGTGTCACATTATCATAATTACCAAATTTGTACTCAGATTCTTATTGTTAGTTATATTCTACTAAACCATAAATCATACCAGGTACAATTTAAGAATCTGATGTTGGTACGACTTAAGAGGCAGAACGAGTTGTATTTCAAACGAATACATATAATCGAGGAAATAATGCAGATATACGTCGTTTTATCCCAATAGCTTCTAAATTATTACATAATAAATAACCAAAAAGAAATAAGATCAAAGAAATTATGTATTAATTATAAAAGCTAATAATTTGTATAGAAAAAATTATAGAGTAAGCAACAGAATCTTATAATTATCAATAAGACAGTCTCACTAACACACACACACACACACACACACACACACACACACACACACACACACACACACACATACATATGTTTCTTCGAAAAAATAAAATGAGTGTTTTATTTTATTAAATATTGCGTATTGCATCTAGATGTATACTTCAGTCACTAAGTTTAATTAAAACTCTTTGCTTTTTATGCAGATTAAAAATAAATAAATAAATAAAAATTACATTTTTGCACGACGTAAGTAGCGTAAAAGCTTCATTTATTAAATCTTTTTGCACTTATCTATATGCGCACAAAGTGTCACACTTCTATCTATAAAATTTGCAGATATTTTAAAATATATGATTGCCATTCTTAGATAAAGATATTTTCTGCATTCTCATATCTTGAGTGCTAATTTTTAATTGATTGTGAACATAACAACATGCACTTTATTGGCGATAGTTGAAAAACAACTATTTGTTTAAAAAAATTGTTATAATATTACGTATCAGTGGAGAGCAGTGAAACAAGTTACTTTCATAGAATGTGATTATAATAGAGACCTATTTATCTTTTTAACTGGATAGTTGGCCGTTATATCAGCTCAGCCGTTGAAGCTTCCTCAGAAGAAGAAATTTTAGTTCCAAAGGTACACAATATTTTTCCTTTAAACAGTTTCAAATCATGATCCAAATCATTCTATTCAGTTATCTTAACAATCCGCCACTTCTTTCAATAAAAACACAGAATTCTGGTTTTCTACAAAAAAGCGACCATCATGGTGGGTACCGAGTACCACAATGTTTTGGTCAAATGTAAAATTTAACAGGATGCGATAACTGTTGATTGCAGACAGTTTAAAGAAGGTAATTTAAAGAAATGTTAACAGAGAAAAACATGTGCTGAGAACGATTTACGGAGAAATGGCATCTTTTTTGGGGTAACATAAAAGACCCAATTGAAAAAAAGCTGCTTTCCTTACTGCGCTTCATTTAATATGATTCGTTAAGAGTTTCTATTGACGGAAAGCCATTGAGTGGGATCCAACTAAATTAATTACAGTAGTCACTGTGCCCCGAATTCACAATAACTTGTTTTACAAACCAAAGTCTAAGATTAATGCAAAGATATATTTGAGTTATCCAATAATGGCACATCCAATAGACCAAATTGAGTTCTGTTCGAGGCATGCAAATCCGGGTGCTTAAAACAAATCTAGATCGAAGGAAGACATCGTTATCTGTAAGTATTTTACTTATTCTCCGCCGAATTGCCTTCCTTAATTACGTCGCACAATAGATCGTCCTTGAGACTTATACACTCCGCACTGTATATTAAGTTTTGTGAATAGGAAATGCTTAAATGGTCTCTCTTTGTGAGCAGGGAGACTGTTTGTTATTTTAGAGAGCGGCACCTGCGACACTTTCTGAGTGGGAATTATTCCGGACCAGGTCGGAAAGGATTAACCCTCTGCCGTTTCTCAGAGAATAAAATGGGTAATTGAGGTTGGCTGGGGAAGAAATAGAATTGAGGATTTCGGGAAAATTCAAAAAATATAGGCCAAGGGAACTAGGGCAGAAGATTTCGTTTGAATGTACCGAAGATGAAGCTAATTACCTAGATGATGGTATAAATGAAATAATGTACACGGAAATGACATTATTGATGAAATAATTATTAAATTTAATTAATAATGCTCAAGGAGTGATTTGAAATGTCAAGTTGTTTTCGAAAAATATTTTTCAGATTCCACCCTTCTGAGTAATCTAAAACACAAAATATATGGACTATTTTCAATAAAAGCTTTTGAGATCATATTGTTAAACATGAATTGTATGAATGAAAGAGTTAGAATAGTATTTAAACAGCATGGATGCTAATATATATATATATATATATATATATATATATTAGCATCCATGCTGTTTAAATACTATATATATATATATATATATATATATATACACAAAAGTATTAAAATCAAATTAATAGGAAAATAAAAAAATAAATAAATAAAACTAAACCAAAAAAATATATAAAAAAGAATCCGGCCTGAAGACTTTTTCAAGGATCACCCTCAAGCATGGATTCAAAGAAAGGGATTTTTTTTCTGTGGAGGAAATGCATACATTAGTCTAATAATGATTCCTCATGACCCGAAAATTGCTTTAGATTGGTTACTATATATAGATATATATATTTAAATTTAGGAATTTTAAATTTGCTTCAAGGGAAAGCTAAAGAGAGTTCAATTATATAGAAGTATGATTGGTAATTTAAGCGTATAAGACAGTCAGGTTCATTTGAAATTCTTACGAGTATATGACTGTAATGCATGGAATTGATATCATGGATCGGCTGCCCCCCCCTCCCCATTTATGCGGCGTAAATTTCTCGAAAATGGAGCACCAGCTCAAACCGTATCCTTATCATCTGCTTATGCATCAAAATTACAAAGTCTGTTCCAGAGCAACGCTCATTGCAACTTCTAAAGGGATATTCATTTAATTGAAAAGAATAAGCTTTACGATACGGATGGTAAGATTAATGGCATAGAAAAAAAATGTGTATCAAAATATGATTGAAATACCTACATTGTATCAATTTAATAGGGCAAGCATTGATTTGGACTAAAAAGGAGAAATGAAAGAATTGGACAATAAAATATCAGGGTTGTATACCAATTGCTTGTTTATACACTGAAAAGCCAAAACAAAAGTATTAAATATAAAACTATGAAACTAATCAGTATCACGTGATGTGTTTGCTGCACATATGGAAAACAGCAGGATTCTTACAAAATTGTTTGTGCGATTCTTGCTGCTACATGGGCAAAGTTATCAAGAGTTAAGATTTTTGAACATGGTGTTGAAAGCTGCGTATTACAAAAACTGGGACACAGCTACTCCAAAGAAGTAATTAAATTTGGATTTTCAAGTATGATTGTGCCACGAATACTGGGTATCCGGTAAACCATCCTATTTCTAATTTCAATGCGACAGGTGAAATGCTGAAAGAACGTACCATTGACGGCATTATGAGATATTGAAATAATATTTTCTGAAAGGCACCGCTTGTTAGTATCCAAATTTAATAATCCAAATCTTAATATAGAATCCAAATTTAATCATCTTAATCGTGTTACTAATAATTATATTCTAATATTAAAATAATAAATCATCACTAAGCACACATAATTTAAAAAAAAAAAAATTGCCATATCAGGAACTGTGTTGAAAACCTATTAAAAACTCCATCATAATAAAATTTAAAAGTCAAATTAAATAAAAGTGAACGAAAAATATTTCATTTAAAAAAAAATTCGCAAATCTCAAATGATATACTGGTTACCGAATTAGGATTACATGAAAAATGGAAGTTTGAAAAATTAGTCTGCAAATAGAAAGAATCGTAAATCTCAAGATGTTGAAAATTCTCATAATTCATATTTTTAATCCAATATTAATCACAAATAAAATTTCTTTTGTAATGTATATAATTTAATATTTCATATTCAGACAAGTATCCTGGTGTTTAATTTTTACAAATAAAATAAGAGTTAATTGTTGTTCAATCATTTCATTCATTTATTAAAGTGCATATTTGCGCATTTTTATGAGTAGTAAATGATGAATTATATCGCTAAATGCAATTTAAATATTCTACGTGAATCAAAACGTGAAGAGTTTAATGACTGAGATCAACTACACTTATTAGAGGTAACTTTATTTGTTATGTATGATACTGCATAATTTAGGATAGGCAAAGATTTTCAGAATAGCATGTTTAATTAACAAGTTAAATCGCATTTACATTTAACTGTTTAGATTAAATGTTTTGATATTTTTCAAATTTCATCGATGTAGAATGGATATTGGCATCGTAGAAATCTACACTATATTATTTCTGATTATAAATTACAGATTTCGAATTCATGCTATTCCTCATTTTTTCGAATAATATATTATCACTGTTTCAATAAAACTGAATTGAAAAAAAGATATTCAAAGAAGACAATGTTTTAATCATCTTTTTATTTTTCATATATTTAGTATAGTAAAATATATTTTTGTTATTTTTGCTGCAGATATGAGCAACTATAAAGAATGAAAATTCAAAGAAGTGTTCAAATCATACATATAGCGAATTAACTATTTTTACAAAATTAGTAATCAAACATTTTACTCTTAATTGTATCACATTTTTTTTTCTGGACTTTTAAAGTGATCTGCTTACAATTTCTAAATCTTGTAAAATTAATTTTATTATCGCGAAAAACTGACAGCATAACTCTTATTTTTGCCTAAAATTTACATTTGTCTAGAATTCAGTTTTCATACTTTTAATGAAATCAACTTGCATTTTTCTTGATTTATGTTATTTAATTATTTTTTTCTTAAAGTATAGAATTAAAAGCATATCTTATAACTCTTATTTTCTCTTAAAATTAGAATGTCTGCATTAAGTTTTCATACTGAGATTGAGTTTATATTTACTCTATAATATAATTATAGTATTTTACTCTATTAAAAAATATAATAGACATTTCCATATAAGCAGACAAAAAAACATTTTACGGGTAATTAAATACTAAAAATAATTACCTTATCTATACGACTTTTAAAAGCACAAAACTCAATAAATACAATTTAGTTCCGATAATGGAAAATATTATCTTCAATGAGCTTCTAAAGAGGACTTATTTTGTACCCATTCCACATGTTTCATGCGTTTAGGCACGTAAAATATATTAACATTTTTGTTATAATAACAAGCATAAGCATACAAAGAAGATAGAACCAAGATCCTGTTTCTCTTCAGATGTACAGTACAATTTCATACAACGGCGCCTATACGTCATGCTGTTATACCTCTAAACCCTCCCTGAAGAGTCATTTTGCAGATAAGTATTTCATCCCAGCTGGGAAACGAGAAACCGCGGAGCATATATTTATGCGATGACATGTAAAACGTGATTACGGTTGCAGTCAGTAGTCCCATGGGATCATATGTGAGCGAACAGATGAATACATAATAACTTATAACCCGCACAATGACTCACAGAACCGAGCGGCAATAAAAGAAACGAATGGCTTTTGTAACTAAAACATTTCATGCGATTATTTTGTTTTAAATGTTTGATGCAGAATTAAATTATACTTGTAATTAGAAAGTCTCATACCAAAACAAAGGTAATGTATTCTGCAGATAATTATTAAATACGAAAATCATTTTCCTGCAAATTAGAAAGGGAAATGAAGAGAATGGTATATCAGAAATACAAATTCCGAAAGGAAAAGCGAATAAAACTTAACATTTGGAATCTAACGTTTCAATGCTTGATGAAAATTATTAAAAATCTCTTGTTATCTTCGCATTTTATTCAACAAAAGGTTATTCAAAATAAAATATATTTCGCAACGAAACATATGCTTCTTTGCTCAACACATATAATGATCATTAAAATATCACGGCTCTGTGTTAATACTCTATGTTATCTAGTGATAGGAAAGTTGTCGGTTAAACATTAAAATTTAAATTAAATTTTGGATTCACTTTCAATTAAATATCGTTTGTTTGGTTAATTAAAAAAAACGTAATGTTATTGGTATGAGGCATAAGGAGAAAAACGTGTCTAATTTATTTCCTTATTTAAATCCATTTGCAAACTTAATTGCTATCTTAAAAAATATATAAAGTGTCACAAACTGCATCTTGCATCCGTAATCTATCCAGTGTATGCTTATATATCAAAACATTTCGAAGAGACTGTTGATAATATATAGATTACTTTATATATATATATATATATATATATATATATATATATATAACTTTTTTATCATTTATGTTATTCATCTCTTGATATGATTTATATGTTGCAAGAGAATAATGGAAAACTGATGAATTTAAAAACAAGCATTGACTCCAACACAAGCAAATAATTTCACTGTTTCTAATGCCATTCATTCATGAGACAGTTTTCAAAATTTATTTCAAAATTCTATCTTGTTTTATATAGTTCCTGAGCTAAAGCAATATACGGATAATTGTAGCATTATAATTCCTATCATGAATTTCATTCAGTATCTTTGAGAAGGACTGCTGTTTCAACACATATTTTGAAATAGAATTATGAAGATATAATATCTCTTCTAAGTTGGAAATTAGAAAAAAAGAATATAGAAAAATCATATTTTGAAATAGAATTATGAAAATATAATATATATTCTAAGATGGAAATTAGAAAAAAAACTCATACAATGGAGGAATAAAAAAGTTATCGTCAAGAAAAAGGGAGATAGAAAAGAGAACGAACAAAATATAGTGTTTAATTTTATATAATTCGAAGTGAGTTATCATATTTCATATTTCTTTCTTTCATTTAAAGCTAATTTATTATTTCAATAAAAGAATATATGCATGAATTCGTTTCTAGATATGTATGCATACATTTTATTTTACTGCTTTCTTTCATAATCGATTTCTCTATTACTGTCATAAACTGAAAAAAAATTAATTTAAAAAAAAGAAGCAACAGTGACACAAATAATTTAATATGGTTGTGCGTTAATTCACCGCTCAATATCTGATTATAAAATAAAAGAAATATGATGAAACACAAGGGTTTAAAATGTAATTCTATTAAAAGGAACTATGCAATAAGCAAGATTAAATAAGAATTGCAATAGCATCTACTTATTGATTTTTGTTTAGAATATATATAAAAGTTTAATCATTACAAAATTTCAAACAAATTTCTGGAGATTCCATGTTTTCTAGATTTTTTTACAGATTCAGATGCTTTCATATTTTCCTATGCAATGTAAATTGGAGTGAAGGAAATGACGTTATGTTTTGCACTTTGCACACTTTTGTTTTCTTCTTTCAAATTATAATTTAAATTCATTTGATTGAAAATTCAATTGATGTTATTTAAATCTTTTAATAGCTTTAGATATATTTTGAGTCTTCTTTATGATTTTTGCTGAAATTGATTTTTGAATATTAAAAATAGTTTGATATAAAGAATTTCTTTCAACAATTTTAGAATTAATCAATGTATTAAATTTATTACTTTTTCTAGCGTTAATTTTTATCGTTATATTTTTGACTATATTGAGTATACAGCAATCTTATTGCAAGAAGTTTTTCTAATTCAACTTATGCATCGTTGACAGCTGAAAAAATGTCTATGAAGATGAAAATGTTGAATAAATGAATTAAATTTTAATATAAAATGTAATAATATCTTTAAATCTAAATTAAATTCTAATTAATTTCCTAATTTTTATCTTAAATTTACCCATATTAACTTACTACTAAAATGTCCTCTTATTTCCTGATCCAATTTCGTCTTTTTTGTTTAGTTAATGCTATAGATTCTCTGTAAAAATGCTTCAACTAACGATTCCCAAGTTCCGACTGAAGGGATAAAAATATGTCATGATAAGCGACTTTTTTTAGAAAATACCTATATTCCCCTTACCTTAAACGACACGTGTAAAGAAATCTCTATCAGAATCTCATAATATAAAACAACCGGGAAAAATATTTCTGTTCTTCTCGCACTTCTGCTTTTGTATTGCTTGCGAAGGTCGTCAGTTCGTCCTCGCTTCTTATACATATATTATTATGCCTTTCGAATGGAATAAAGCGAAGTCTTAAAATTTCTAAGTGTCTCTTTCATCGTTCACGAAACCGTTCAAAAATATATGTGTTTTACTTATATAAATTGCAACACGATAATGTGGCTCATAAATCTAAATGTTTATCAATCATGTATTTTTGATTCATAGTGACAATGTAAAATACAATATTCACGTCACAGAGTGGATTAATGGTAACTATCCAATAAAAAAAATACAGTTTGATTTTAATAAGCAATTTTGTTTCAGAATTAAGAGTTAAAGCGGCACAAAAGAGTTTAATGTTAAATCTCATTCCGTTAACTTATTGTTTGGTATGAGATGCATCCCCACAACTCATCTTTAACGTTATTATATGCAATAATTGAACATTTTATGCATCTCAGTGAGTATAATGTGCTGTTGCGGTAGATTGTGATAAGTCTTTGGACAAAATTCTCTTTAATCTCAGTAGATATATTTTACGATAATTGAAATGTTTCCTCATCCATTACATTTATTTCGAACAGCTACATAGAGCTTTATGAAAGGAATCAAAATTTAGAATACTATCATGACAACCAATTTTCTTCCATTCTTGTGGTCAAAAGGACAGAAAAAAGATTATATGCATAATGTAAATACTTTTTTACAATTATTTCTTTGATTGTAGAAAAGGAAATAAATGAAGAATGCATCCCACATATGTTCCATTATGAAATGGTGCAGATAATGAACTATTGCATATAATTTTAGACAGTCGTTCTGAGAAGTATGAAAACTTTAAGCAGTTGAATTGAAACAATACCACAACGTTATAAGGGATTATAAAACGCAACATGAGATTAAGGAATGATAAAAACTGCACATGAATTTAAGTGACAATAATTTAATTCCTTATAGGAGCAATGGTAGAATTTAGGTGAGAGCTAGGACTTTTAAATGGATTACACAATCAAATATCTGAATGATTTATCAGATTCTGAATGGTTTGGTACAGATAGAGACAAAATATACTAAGGAAAACAATTTATTTTTTCATATTTTTCCCGATTGAATTGTGTTCTGCTTTATTTAGTAATTATAATTGTTTTTCTAGATATTTATTTAATATGGATTTCGTCAAAATGTTTAAAAAATAATGTTTGTGAAAGTAGTTAAAAATTTAAAGAACGTTTCTTTTTTTTTTTTTTAACTTCTACGGATAAGGAAGTAAATAATTCAATGCAGGTTTTCCCGAAAAGTCTTTTAAAAATGTTTTGGCCATTTGAGGCATCCTGATGAAAGTAATTTTTACAACGGAATATTGAGTTGGAAATGTAGCATTCATAACTTATTCTATTAGGCCAAAAAAAAAAAAATTCAAACAATTTATTTTCTTTAAAACAAATCTCTAATAGTACATTTTTTCAAGTTATTTTATAAAACGTTGATAAAGTTTATAGTGATGAGACTTTAGATAAATTAATTTGAAATAAGCGAATGCAGAGAAATTCATCCAAGGAAATTTGAAAAATCATAACGAAAATAAGTATACTTGTTTTATATATACTTATGATTTTCATTTATGATATCTATCATCAATTAAATAATATTATAAAGTACTTAAAGTTTTAATACAAGTATTTTATTATATCGCTAGAGTATAAATTCAATATTATAATAACTTTATTAAAATAATCTAAAATTGATAGTAGATAAATGTTTTTGTTGTTGATTAAAATTCAAATTTCACCAGAATCAGTTGTCTATAGTGGACTGTTCCAAATTATGATACTATTATCTGAAACTAGACGAAAAGCTCAAAGAGCATTAAATATCAGTAGTTGTCCGCAAGTAGAAAAATACAAAACAAAAACAGGTAATAAAAGGACATTAATGATATCACAAGCTGGAGTAAAAAGAAAAAAAAAAGATTTTCTGAGGAAACAAAGAAAAATAAAAAAATGATACATCGTATAAAATGTCTCACTTGGGTTTATAAATCATGGGCTAGTGCAAAATAGTGGACAGCACAACAAAAAATGCATTTGATTAAATGTACTTAAAAAAACTGGTTATCTAATTTGGAGTACCAATTTTTTTTTCGTGTTTCATAAAAAATTAATTGTATTGTTTTGAATAAAATCAAAATACAAAAAAAAATCCCTTATTTCTTTACTTTTAAATATATTATTTCTCTGTATCTGCACATTAAAAAAATTGCTCAAAAAGATCAAATTATGTAAGTTATCTCACGTATTGAATTTTTCATTTTTATTTTGTAACTTAGTATTTTGTGAGTCAGATTTAAGTATTCACATGCTTCGTAGAGTTTTATGAATTCATAAACTTATATTTTATCAAACGAAGGCATTCGGAATTTGTATGCCTAACCAATAACTATTTAGATCGCAAAACACATAAACATAATTAAGTGAGAATTTTGGCGGAATTTCAATTCTAATTTGCAGTTATTAAAAAGAAAAGAATACAAAAGATGAAATATACAATTCATATTTAATATATCCTCGATAATGCAACAATAATTAATCGTCAAAATATTTTGATTGGTCAGCAGTTATTGCAAGAATACTAATGAATGAAAATAACAACATCATTTGTTTCCAAACATTCTGATCGTTCAGTGGGCATTGCATAAATTCTAACAAAATGCGAACGAGCATAGTTTTGAACATTTTTGTAAGAGTCTCAAATATTTGATGTTGAGATTGAGTTTAATTGCTGATGCATTTGCATCTGTATGCAATTTTAACACTTTTCAACAGTGTATTTGAGCTATTGCAAATTTATATTCCATTAAACTTGTGCTTTCTTTGTTTAGTAAATCTTTCGTTTCTCCTTTTTTTTTAACTTAATCTATTAATTAAATGCTTTCTTCAGTTACTGCCCTGACATTTATGATCATGTTCGATTTCCAAACTTATGTTTCCGAATATCAGACATACCTTCAAAATTTGTAAATTATGATACTTACCAAATGTAAAGGTTAAATATTTTTCAGCGAAAGTGAAACATGGTTAAAGAACATAAATAGAAGCTCGCTTGTCTAAACGAAGTACATTGATAAAAAGAAAAAAAAACTTCTAAGAATAATTTAATGAAAATTATTATATTAGAAGCTTTCTTATTTATAACTTTCTTTTTTTGTCAACTGTTCACTTTTTTTTATTTGTTAATTTCTGAAACGATGAATTTGGATATTTTACATAGTTCCTTTAATTTGAGGAAATTATTAGCTGTTTACATTAAGTAAAATTAATATATTATGATTATATTTATTTAATGGAATCCATTTATAATTCAAATATAAAGCTAGAGGAAAATGCGACGGAAATGAGGTCTTCCTTTCGTCAAATTAATGAAATTAAGGATTAGACTGTTTATAATAAGATATAATTGATATTTCTTTGACTAGAATTAAATGTTAAATACTTTCTACGTAGGTGATTTAGAAGGATTATATAATCGTACCACTCACAAAATTATCAACTAAAAATATAGAAACTTAATATAAACTTGCTTAACCATTTTATATGTGCTTTACATATGTAGCCATTGCTCATTTCGTATATAATACAATCATAAAAAATCTTCAAAAGATTTTGATAAATCTCTGCGAATCACTTCTACAAATAAGTCCGGAAAGGAATATCTGCCGAGCTCAGTGTATATGGACCCAGTCACTCAAAAACTGGAACTGGAGAAAAAAATAAAATTTTGTGCGTGATCTTTACAAGAAATGGTGGCTTATTTCTATCAGATTTTGGACCTATCAAAATCTTGAAGACTATATGTATATCTGTGTGCACAGGGAAGCTGACTGAATAAAGGAAACATATTGAGGAAAGAAATTTTGTAAGTAATCTTTGCAAGAAATTTTACATCTGTATCCGATAATGGACCAAATGATCAAAGGCTAAAGTGTATATGGGTCTATCTGTTCGGATGAAAGCATAACTTAAAATGGCGACAGCCTGAAGAGTAATATCTGGTATTTCATCTTTGTATCATAGATATGTTTCATAATATAACAAAGATTTATCCACGGTCAGGAGAAAGAAGTATTATTCTAAAATGTATATTATTATTATTCTAAAATGTATATTATTATTATTCTAAAATGTATATTATTTGTAACAAGTGCATGATTTTTATAATTACACACAATATACGAGAATTGTTTAGGTACAAGGAAAAAAAATTGAGTGAAGAACATTATTGATGCATTTACATAGTACTAACTATTCGATACTACCTGTGATCATTAAAGTTAATTTACGGCCAATGAAAAAAATAATCTATGACTCGATTCATTAACCTAAAAAAATATTTTACTGACTTATCCCATAATATGTGGTTTCGATTCATTATTATTAATGATAGAATCTAACAATATCTAATTCTACGGGTGGTACGGATATTTTTTTCGATTGAATTAGGGCTGGGTTGATATCCAGCTTTGCTGCATCTGGTAGAGATTGATATAGATACTTGATTTTGCCTGATAGAGTCGATAACTTTTTCCCACCGGAATGAGATCGGGCACTCGGTGGTTTTCAGTTTTCATACTTAAACAGAGGCTAATGGCAGAAACTGATACCTATATTATTAGAGATTGGGATTAAATATCTTCAGATGAGATACTGGTAACAACGTTCCGGCTGTGTCCATCCGTCAAGTACTGGTTTTAACAGTGCTTGAAGGGTGGGTGGGAAAAAGAAAGCTAGGAATTATATATATATATATATGTGTGTGTGTGTGTGTGTGTGTGTGTGTGTGTGTGTGTGTGTGTGTGTGTGTGTGTGTGTGTGTGTGTGTGTGTGTGTGTGTGTGTGTGTGTGTAATAATATTTTAAAACTTCATTAATTTCTTAATTTTTAGCTCAATTTAGCCCATATTAACTTCATTCTAAAATATTCTCTTATTTCCTGATCCCATTAAACTTTATCTATTTAATCAATTCAAGATAAGCTTTGTAAAATGCTTTAGTTTTCCGTCGTTCCGAGATAAAAGATAAAAATTGCTGATCTAAACAAATTCTTTTTTAAAAGATCTTTGTGTTTTCCTTGCTTGGTTCGGTGCGTGTAGAGAAAATCCCTATCGAAATGTCATTCTAAATAAACACTGCGAAGAAATATTTTCCTTATTAATATCTCATGTTATATAAGACCAGCTTTCCCTCATTTTGCTCTTGCCCTTCTGTGGTTGTGTGTGTGCTCGTCGATTCTGCTTGTACATAATCGATTGTAATTGTACATAAATTGAAAATCTCTTCACTGTCTTCTCAACTGCCTCCTGAATCAAAAATTATATATATATATATATATGTAGAGTTTTAATTAGTGGCCATTACTTGCTGATACTGTTATACTGAATGTATCCAATTCAATTCAGTTTTATTATATTGTAATAGATGGCACCATGGGTTCTACTAATCGAAAGTGCTAAGTCACGTGACCATAAATTTCATATAAAACGAGCTGTTGGCATTCGCAGAGGAGCAGAGAGGCGTTGCATAGTTTAGCTATGAGCAGACATCTTGTTAGGCTTCGCCCTTTGTGCCATCTAAAAATTTTACTTCTAACTTTAATGTAAATAATCTTTTCCGTCCTAATTGTTAATGTCCTTTTAATCGTGTTTACTGTAAATAAATTATTTGTTTTTATTTAAAAGTTTCTTAATCAGTACCCTAGACACTGATCCAAATGGGATTGAATGGGCATTTTGTCCCACCCAGTCCTACAAACTTGGGGGCACGGCCCGGATTTTGAATCATCGTTAAAGAAAACCCCAGCATCCAGTCTCCTATTCAAATAAGTATACAACGGAAGGGTTCCCACCTGTGCAATGGAAGAATGTGTGTTCCTGCATGTCAAATGTTAAAAGCGTCATCAGTGGAAAAATTGTATCTCAAAAGCATCATCAGTCAAAAAAAACCTTATCTTGAAAGCATCACCAACGGAAAAATTATCGAAACATCGAAAATAAGTGTGCACCTCCGAGTAAGGTATGAAACGTTGTGTCGTCGCATACAGCTACTGGGCAAGATTCGCCACCAGGTCCCTTTTTCTCTCAAAATGGCTTTCTTACTAAAAGGCAAGAAAGAAGATTTAATTGCTCTCGCAAAACAATTCGACATATCTATTGAAACCGACTTGACGAAACCCAAAATTAAAGATATAATTTTGAAAAGCGAAGATTGTGATGAGGAAGATGCCAAAGTGATGTTAAATAGTATCATTGAGGACAGACTTCTAGCAGAAGTAGAAAAACAAAACGAAAGAGAAGAGCGATTGCGGAAGGAGGAACGTGAGCACGAACTTGAGAAGTTGAGAATTCAAGCTCAAAGAAATGTTGGTCATGAAAACTCGGCAGATATTTCAATAACAAATAAGGCTTCGCAAGAGATGTTCCACCGATTCAACATGGAAGATGACATAAGTTTAAATTTAACGCTATTTGAGCACCATGCCAATTTAACGTTATTGCCAAAAGCGCAATGGGTCCAGAAGCTACTAGTATTAATTCCTCTGAAGGTTGCTCACTTAATTGCTCGAGAACCTGAGGAAAAATCGAACGATTATGAACATGTGAAGAATTTGTTGTTACAGAGATTCAAGTTGTCTCTGGATAAATTTCGACAGTTGTTTGTTTCACATCAAAAAGCTCCTGAGAAAACATGGCAAGATTTCTATCATGAATTGCAGACTTACTTTGATGGATGGGTAACAGGGCTGAAAATAGACACCTACGAAAGGTTACGTGAACTTATTATTGCGGACCAGATGAAATGGAAAGCACCACCAGAGTTTCAGAATCATTTTCTTGATGAGTGGTCATCCATGAATTCACCTGCTGATATGGCGAGAAAATTCGAGCAATATGACGATGTCAGGAAGACATTGAAACCATAGGCATCAGATCCATTCTTCAGAAGAAACGATGAAGTTCAAGGAGCAAATAAATTTCAGAATTACCCACGAAGACCAGCGAATTTCCGGGATGGAAATAACAAGTTCGAGAAGAGACATTTGCATCTAAATAGAAACTCATACGTCGAGAAGAATAAACCATGGAGACCTGTGAATTGTTGTTACTGCCAGACACTAGGACATTTTGGCGTAGATTGTCCACGACGACCCAAAAATACGAAAAGTAATAAGCCTTTGGCGCCTATTGTACAAGTTTGCTCTGAACTTTCACGAGAGAAAATGAGAACAAGAAAAGTAGCTTTAAGAAGCAAAACTTTGTATGCATTAATCGACACTGGTAGTTCACACTCCTCCGAGAAGATATTTGCAAACAAATCATCAAACCTTCAGAACTCTCAAGAGAAAAAATTATATTATCTGGTTTAGGAAAATCACAAGTCGAAACAAAAGGGTCCTTTCGGCAAGCTATCGAATTAGATGGACAAAACTATTCTCTGACATGGCATGTGGTGCCTACGTCATATTTAGATTTTCAGGCAATTATTGGGTCAGACATTTTAGAACAAGCCTCACTTGACTTCACCAAAGAAGGTGTTAAATTTCGAAGAAGAGAAGACGTAGAAATATTTTCCATGCATGCACAGCTATATGAGGCAAGACCAAAAGATGGAATCGAAATAGAGCACATTTCTAGTCCAGAAGTAAGAAAAGAATTATCGGAGCTAATTTCCAGTTACAAACCAGAAAAAACTGAAAGTACGGATATATCCATGGGAATTATTTTAAAGGACGACATTCCAGTGTACCAACCTGAAGAAGACTCTCATGTCCAGAGAATCAAGCAGTGAATAAACAAATCGATGAATGATTAGAACAAGGGATAATCAGAACCAGCTCATCTGAGTACACGAGTCCAATCGTATTGGTAAAGAAAAAAGATGGTACTACTAGGTTATGCATCGATTATAGAAAATTAAACAAAAAGCTCATCAAAGACCGTTCCCATTGCCGTTAATAGAAGACGTTTTGAATAAACTCCAAGAAGCTCAAGTATACACAACCCTTGATTTAAGAAACGGAATTTTTCATGTCGACGTAAACGAAAACTGTAAACACTTCACATCTTTTGTAGTTCCTGATGGACAATTCGAATTAAACAAGGTACCTTTTGGTCTGAGTACCAGTTCTAACGTGTTCCAGAGGTATGTGTACAGTATTTTCCGAGAACTTATGCGTAAAGGCATTGTGATAATTTACATGGACGACTTGATAATTCCAGCTAAAGACGAAATTGTGGGGTTCGAAAAGTTAAAGAAAGTGTTTGAAGTAGCTTCCAAATTTGGCTTGGAAATAAAATTTCCAAAATGTCAATTTCTGCAAAAGAGAGTAGAGTTTTTAGGTCACATCGTCGAAAACGGGACAAACCTTCCGTCAACAGCAAAAACGTTAGCAGTAAAAAAATTTCCAGTACCGACAACGGTCAAACAAGCTCAAAGTTTCCTAGGCCTAACCGGCTATTTCCGCAAGTTCATTCCTCAGTATTCAAAGATAGAAAAATCACTGACCTGACTAGAAAGGATACTCCATTTGTGTTTAACCAGCCACAATTTGAAGCATTCGAAAAGCTCAAGAAAATATTAACAGAAGGTCCAGTGTTAAATATATTTCGACAAGGAAGAAAAACAGAACTACATACGGAAGCAAGTCAACATGGGTATGGAGCCATTTTACTGCAAGAAGGCGAAGACAGAAAACTGCACCCGATCCAATACATGTCTCATAAAACCTCTCCAGCGGAAGAAAAGTATAGCAGCTACGAATTAGAAGCCCTCGCCATTGTCACCGCACTTAAGAAATTTCGCTCCTACCTTTTAGGTAATCACTTCAAGATTGTTACAGACTGCTCCGCTTTCCAAAAGACTATGGATAAAAAGGACTTAGTCACTCGAATAGCCAGATGGGCACTTCTGTTAGAAGAGTTTGACTACGAAATTATTCATCGACCAGGTAAAAGAATGCAACATGTAGATGCTCTAAGCAGAAATCCGGTAGCGGTAATATCAAACGAAACTATTACAGCAAGATTGAAAAGAGCTCAGCAAGAGGATGAAAATGTCCAAAATTTCAGATCGGCCATCAGCGGCAGTGTTAATCAAGAAAACTTTTTCGAAAGAAACGAAATTTTATATAAATATGAAAATGGTCGGGAATTAATAGTTGTTCCAAGAGACATGCAAACCGAATTAATCAAATTAGCTCATGAAAAGGGACACTTTTCAACAACTAAGACCGAAGAAATCATCAAGCAAGAATTTTTTATTCCAAACCTAACCAAACGAGAACAAAATGTAATCTGGAACTGTGTATCATGTATACTAGCAAATAAGAAAAGTGGGAAGAAAGAAGGATTTTTGAACCCTATTCCTAAAGAAGATATACCACTACCTATCATGTCGATTTTATAGGTTCTATGCCATCCACGAACAAGAAATATCAACATATCCTAACAGTTGTTGATGCATTTACTAAATTTACTTGGCTATACCCTGTCAAATCTACTTCTACTGAGGACGCACTTGACAAATTAAGACTACAACAGAAAACGTTTGGCAATCCAAGGAGAATAATCACTGACAGAGGATCAGCATTCACCTCTACAGCCTTTAGTGACTATTGTATCGACGAGAATATCCAACATTTACAAACAGAAACAGGTGTACCTTGAGGAAACGGCCAAGTAGAAAGAGTTCATCGCACCCTCATACCTGTCTTGACCAAATTGTCAATTGATGACCCTACAAAATGGTACAAGCATGTAGACAGACTACAGAGAATCCTTAACAGTACCTCAAACCGCAGTACCAAGTGGACACCTTTTGAACTGTTAATTGGCACCACAATGAGGAATAAAGAAGATCTCCGAATACGAGACTTACTGTTGGAAGAATTAATAGAAGAATTTCAAGAGCAGAGAAATCTATTTCGGCAAGACGCAAAAGCAAACAATCAGAATATACAGGCCCAAAATAAAAGGAACTATGATAGAAAGCGCAAGAAAGCTCCAGTATATCAGAAAGGGGATTTGGTAGCCATTCAACGAACTCAATTCGGGACTGGACTAAAGCTAAGACCTAGATTTTTGGGACCATACAAAATTATAAAAGTAAAGCCGAAGGATAGGTACGACGTTGAAAAAATAGGCGACCATGAAGGTCCTAATCTGACCACGTCGTCAGCTGATTTGATGAAATTTTACTCACCTAGTTGAATAAAACGAAATCAGGGCGATTGTTAATAACTGTATTTTATTCTGTAAATATTCCATTTTTATGTATATTTTTATATTCTTTTAGCATAATTGTGCTTCAATGAATATGCACTTATGTTTTATTCCATGCCCCGTCCATTATATTTTCCTTTTGTAGTGAACTTCTGTCTTGAGTTATCAACAATTATGTAAACTGTGTTTTCCTTTAAATTGTGCATTTATATTTTAGACAATTTTTCCAGTTATGTATTTAGCAAATTATTACTACTAGTGTAACGTTCCTCTTTATTAAGAATCAACATATTTAAAGTGAATTTCTTAATTTGTTTCCTTTAATAACTGTTTGGCCGAGTGGAATTGAATGTCAATTTTGAGTGCCAGTATGTAAACAACGATGAGGTCATCGTTCTATCAGGATTGGCCGAGTTGTAGAGTTTTAATTAGTGGCCATTACTTGCTGATACTGGTAAACTGAATGTATCCAATTCAATTTAGTTTTATTATATTGTAATAGATGGCACCATGGGTTCTACTAATCGAAAGTGCTAAGTCACGTGATCATAAATTTTATATAAAACGAGCTGTTGGCCTTCGCAGAGGAGCAGAGAGGCGTTGCATAGTTTAGCTATGAGCAGACATCTTGTTAGGCTTCGCCCTTTGTGCCATCTAAATATTTTACTTCTAACTTTAATGAAAATAATCTTTTCCGTCCAAATTGTTAATGTCCTTTTAATCGTGTTTACTGTAAATAAATTATTTGTTTTTATTTAAAAGTTTCTTAATCAGTACCCTAGACACTGATCCAAATGGGATTGAATGGGCATTTTGTCCCACCCAGTCCGACATACATATATATATATATATATATATATATATATATATATATATATATAAAAAATCACACATGTTAAGTGGAATTGAGATATCGAACAAGGCTATATCAATAGAATATTTTGTATAAGATTGATGTAAATGTAACCCGTTGGAAAAGGAATAAAGTTGAGGAAATTATTAATCGAGACCAATGCTCAATTCCTCAGTACTCAGTATTCAGTATACTCTTAGTCTATGCCAGTTTTGTGTACCTGATAGTCTTGTGGATCTGCTACAATATAGTAGATAAAAAATCTAGCCTTGTATGATACAGAGTATTTGACTAATATAATATTACTCAACCCTGGAAAGAAATGATGGTCGAAGAATCGTTTTCTTATTTCTCTCCATTTAATCCCGGTTACAATTAGAATTATTATGAAAAAAATATCATCCCATTTTTATCATAATCTATTAAATATAGCTTCTGCTTTAAATAGTATAAATTGGTATACTTAAAAAAATGTAATTTTTAGATATATTCAATACAATTCTAATTCATAAATTTGATTAATATTTTAATCAATGAATTGATTGCGCATAATAAAATAATCATGAAAATTTGGCAATAGGTAAGAGTATGGAAGAAAGATAATGAAAGCCAAAACAAGGTTCCAAAATCTTTTAACCAATCTGGAAATGAGTATTTTCTTGACATTAATCCAAAAATACTTAGGAGCTTTTACATTAATTATTGCAGCTACATTTGAAGTATAGCTACATTCATTTCGACATTTCTGGATATTCTAATATTTCAAAGAGATTGAAAGGCGGAGAATTTCGGTATTCTGACCGTCGGTTTAACTCAATCTTATTCCAAGTTTGGCCAAATGCCAGTTTTTACAAGCCTGCTTTATGTTCCCCAATAGTTTTCCGTTGCAAGGCCATTTATTGAAGAAATTATATCTTAGAAGCTCTCGCATGGAATGGATCGATCTAGTAGTATTAAGAATTGATAATTTAATTATGTTTTGACTTAAATGCCATTTTAGTGATGACATGTAAGCAGGATCAATCACTTAAATTGATGAGCTTGCTTTGAATTTTTCTTCATCCAAAAATTTATAGTGGAACTTAGAGCAATTCTAGAGTAAATCTCGGTACAAGAAATGAAGCTGAGAAAGATAATTTTATTCAGGAAGAATTTTAACATTTTCACATACGAAAAATAAAGTATGCTTCTAAAATAATGGACTAAATTTTAAGAAAAAGATAGGAATTCAAAAATTAGCGTTTTTTGCAAACGAAAGTTCTCAAGGGAAAATAGGGAAATTTATTATTTTATTTTCAATAGATAAGATTACAGACCTGGCATAAAAGCCCAAAAAAAGAAATAAAGTGCAAAAATATTAAAAGAAAATTTCATTCAAATTTAAGTTTAAAATTTAGCATTTAAAATTTCCTCTATGCGATAAAGATATTTTAAATACACTTAATATATATATATATATATATATATATATATATATATATATATATGATCAATATATATATATATATATATATATATATATATATATATATATATATACATATATTTATCAAATGATTAGACATGGAATTTAAAGACTCATAAGCAGTATTCAAATGTAATTTTTGAAACAAAAACTGAAGTATTATTATAAAAATTGAAGTATTAGTATATTTTTATCATGAATTATAGTTACATGAGTTAAATCCAGATATTGTTAAATCTAGATTTAGAAAAATTACAGAAAATTTGAAAATAAAATCTATTTGTAGGGTATCTTGAGTTTAAATTTGAGTAGAGTTGAAAATGCGTTTCAGAAGAATAAGCATTCCATGTATTCAAATTTTTATACCACATGACTTGCTTCATATTTTTAAAGATAAATTTTAGCAATCTATTTCCCATTGATTTTCTAAGCTGCTAAAATTATAAAACTTTGTACATTTTTATACTTTTGATGGCATGACTGCAATATGTACATGATAGTCTTGTTACTGAATTTTGGTTCAACATCAGCGACATCACAAGGTAGTGAATTTTAAGAAAAATGAATTACTTTGTGAAAAATGGCCTTAAAGAATCCATAATATCTCGAATATAAATCATAAAAGAGCAATTTAAATTAAAAAAAAACTATAGTAATAAAAGTGCTCTTATAAAATGTTTTCATTAAATCTCTCAGACATTCTATTTCATTTTTTTTAAAATTTTACCAAAACTGTTACAAAAAACTAAATTAAAAGTAAAAATAAAGGAATTAAGTCATTTAATATTATATACAGAATAGAAATTAAAAACAACATTTATATGCGTTTACATTTTTTCAGTTCAATGAATTTATTTTTATCTATTTTTTCAAAATAATCTATCAGTGAAAATTTTTTAATTGTAATAAAAAAAAATATTCATTAATCTTTCATATACATATATTTGTTTCATTCAACCAGTTTCGGATTTTTCTTTTAAATAAGTCGACGAAAAGGTTATTGAAATGTTATATTAACATTTACCACAAAACACTGCTCATACATTTTTCAAAATACATATTAAGTCGTAAAATACATTTTATTTGAGCGTATCAAACAGAATTTAAATGTATTCCCTCTCTGCCTAATAACTGGTATGAATAGAGAAGAATTATCCTCTTTTAAATCCCAGTTTTCAAAACGTAAAATAAGTTCATATCCCTTAAAGGAAAAGAATTTATTCAGAATAATCATTTTAAAGGCTATCTAACAAGCTTAATTCATTTAAATATCATAACATATCTAAAACGATATTACGTAGTACACATCCCATGCATACTTGAAAAGTCCTCTATTGAAAATGAATAAAATTGGATTGGGAGCGCTATCATCTGTCATTCCAATTGTGTCACAAATCCACCGAGAGTGTGAAATGCGATAACTCAAGCCTCGTTCTATTGTTTAATATAAATGGAAATTGGAAATGAGATAAAAGGACTTTGAAAACGGATACAGAGTCGTTAATTTCGAATAGATAACAACAGTTGCGTTTGCAAAATGAATTTCTTACCGCATTTAATAAAACTGACTTTCAGTGAATTAAATATTTTGGTACTCTTATGAAGCAGTGGACATTAATAAAAAATGTTTTTTGAAGAGTAGAAAAAATTTGGCTTTGAATTTAATTTTTTAGTGATTTGGTTAAAGAAAAGAAATGTGACAGAAATAAAAAATACAATTTTTAGAAAATTAATAAGAAAAACGAAGTTTAACAATTATGATTCACACATGAGTTAAACGTGTTAGCTTTTAAGTTTGTAACCACATTTTTTTATGAGGCTTTCAAAGTTCAAGTCACAAACAGTTTGTAATTCTCTGTTGTTTTGATTTGAAGATAATGACACCAAATTTGGATATAATGATTGCTTTCTCATAAGCCGGGTTCACGAAGAACATTTTGATTATGTGGCTTAGAAGTTTGAAGAATGGAATATCAACTCCAGTGTCGTTCTTACTATTTATCTATGGTTCTTAGGAAATTCAAAGTTCTTTTATAAAATACGCCATGAATCACAACAATATATTACCCCTCGATCCTAAAAAACACACAATATCCTCCATCACATGCTTTTATTACATCTTAAATACTGTTAAACTATTCTATGTTATTTCACTCAACACGCTGCTGAAATTGATGCAAGATTTTTTGGAAGAATTTGCTTTATTTTAGTTTAATTCATGAGTACAACATTTTATGAAATCAGTAGAAATATTTAAAATATGTTTTATTTTATTTATTTTAAGATAGAATCTTTTCGAGATAAATTTTGTAATAATTTCAAAGAATTTCCAAAAATCATTGTATTGTAAAAGAAAAAAATATATTTTAGGAAACAGATTAAATTTCTAAAATATAACATTTAAGAATCGAGCTGTGTTATTATTATGGAAATAATAAGAAAAAATGAAAATAAAAAATGAGATATAATGAACGCATTAAAATGGAATACCATTTAAAAAAATTTATAAACTTCAACACTAACTTTTAAAAATAGTTGTCCATCTATGTTGTGTAAAAATATAAAAATAACAACGCAGCGTAATCTGCCCTAAGTTATTTGTAAAGGTTGATGAAAGCAAGCTCTCGACAAAATTTTGTTTCACTCGGTGGAAGAATTTAACTTTTGATTTTACTGCATGTGAAGTTTTGGACGTCCTTCCTTCGAATATCCTCGGGCCAAATCACATTTTTCGAGCCTTTAAAGTCTCTTGTGACGGTGGGAAGTGCTACTTAAGTAAAGAAAAAATCTGTAGTCCCTTTTATGCAACAAAAACAAAATCCGAAGACCTCATCATGTTCTAGTTGAAAATATTTCGCCTGAAGACAAACTCATCAGCTATAGGAGAATCTTCTTTTCTTTTTTTCTTTTTTTTTTTTTTTTTAATTTCTAGTGACTTAATACTTCAGTGACCTTAACGTTGCAGCAAATCTTGCTTTAAAGTCATTGATATTAAGTTTCCTACTGCTGGAATAAAATTAATTGAACTTAGAAATTCCTTCGGATGTTGCGTAAACTACTTGTAATGCCTAAAGACATATTCAAAATTCTTATTTATGTATGTAAGTAAAATGCCTTTCTATTTAAAGCCTGAAACTGAAAATTTTCTCTGAATTAAATAGTAATAAGTAATATAATATACAAGGAATATAAAAATGAAGTGATTTACACCTGGTGATAAAATTCTCAAACTGAAGATGTATTTAAATATTTTATATTATACAGGAAAAATAAACAATTCCATTGAGTTTTAACTTTAGAGTATAATATCTAGTCTCTAATAAACTAGGCCATTATATTCAAATTTGTAAATGAATTCATACATTTTACATATACTTTATTTTCTTTATCCGAAATGCCTGTAAATGCGTTAATGCATAAGAGCTGTGAACTTGGTTTAGAAAAAGATATTTTGTGTTTCAAGATTTTCTTTTAACAGGTTTTCTGATCGGCGTAAAAAAATTCGCGTGATAAGCTCCTTGACATGCGAAATTTATATTCTGTGTTGGTGTGCTGTCGAGGTCGAATTTTATTATTCTGAAAGTGCGTGATTATTGCTCAAGTGTAATTAAACAGAAAAAATAAGGGGCGCCATCTTTCGGAAGAAAAAAGAAATTTATTTAAGTGCGGTTATGTATAACTTTTATTATTATTATTATTATTTAACGTTCTAGCTGATTTTTTAATTTTTTTTAATTATTTGCTAACTTTTTAAATATTTAATTCTGTAAATTTTATTATACATTTGATAATAAATATTAGTTCTCATAAGAAATGATAGGAATATCTGAAACTTATTATGACTTATTAACTGAATTTAGTAAAATATCTTTTTTTTTTCTTTTTTTTAACTATTCAGAATTGAGTAACTGTAGAATTGAAATATTTTTAAATTAATAGACTATGGAGTCACCTAATTCTCAAACGATTTATGTCAATTACGTCATACATTGTTATTTTGGAATGCACTGAACATTCTAAGTTGGACATAATGCATGGCAAAATAAAATGACAATACAGTTAGGTGATAGGAATTATTGCTATCTTTTGACTACGGCATAAGATGTATTAATTTCACTGAATTAGTTTTAGGTCTCCTAACCTTAGCAAAACTAAGTGTTTAAAATATATTCATAATTTTGGATGTATAAGCTGGTAACAGGCCCTTGGAGCTCTATATTCCATAAGTATAATTTTATGTAAAATGTTATTGCGTTAACATTTAAGAATTCACATAGCGTTAATGAAACGAAACACCTCCTTATATGTGTGCATAATAAAAAATGAATAAAAATTTCAAACATATGAAAAAAATTCACATAGATAGTAATCAAGAACAGTTATAATTTTATAAATTCTATTTTCACAATTATTAATTGTTTATAACCGTCTATAAACTATTTTTAGAAACTATATAAATCCTATTCTGTTGGGTAATAGATACATAGAATGCAATAATTAATTTTAGAAAACTGCAGTATTAACTAATTAATATTTTGCAAAAAAATATAGATTAAAAGGAATATCGCATGAGTTTAATGATAAATAATGAATTTAGGAGTGACAGAATTGTTCGAAATTGCACAAAGATAAATAAAATATATCTCTCAATCATTCAAAAATACTAATACCAATTTAGAAACAATTTTATCAGCATATTTCCTAGAATTATAGAATATTTCCTAGGTATTTTTAAAAGTTACGCTAAATAAGATCATATATTTAAATAATTATAACAATGGATTCCAAAAGCAAGCATATGAGTTATGCAAAAATTCACATAATTTAAGTATTCGAGAAGTAGGAAATATTCTGCTATAAAAATTACATGCAAAAGATCTGATCATACAATTATGATAAAAATGTTTGTTTGAAGTACACTATAATCAGTTATAAACATACTATAGAAGATAAGATACCATGTAGTTCGATGGCAAATGTGGGGTAAGAACGAAAAAGAAACACGAGTAAAATGAAGACATGGAAGTAAAATGGTACAAGGAAAATGCAATACGATTCTGAAAAATAAACGTTAACGAAGATTATATTCGAAAGTCGAAATGATATATATATATATATATATATATATATATATATATATATATATATATATATATATATATATATATATATATATATATATATATATATATATATATATATATATATATATATATATATATATATATATAAGTAACCAATCTAAAGTAAGAAAAAGTTTGAAAACGAAACTAAAATGAAAACGAAACAAAACAGTTTCGAAATCGCAACTAAAATTTATTATCTATTTAAACTAAAACCAAAAAGGAACTTCATAGTATTTAGAGAGCGCAATTGCAGCTACTTCTAAAACACAGATGAATTTATACAAAAGTATTAGAATCAAGTTAATAGGAAAAACAAAATCAAATAAAAATTAAACCAAAAAAATTATTAAAAAATATTAAAAAAGAATCCGGCCTGAAGACTTTTTCAAGGGTCACCCTCAGGCAGGGATTCAAATAAAGGGATTTTTTCTGTGAGGACATACAGACATTAAGTCTAATAATGATTCCTCGTGACCCGAAAATCCCCCGAAATTATGCTCAAGAGATATACCATTTTAACAGAAAGGAAATACAAAATAACAAATTAGAAAAAAACCACAAAGTAAAAATACAATGAAAACAATAACAATAAAAACAAAAACAGCATTAAAATTAAAATTAAAATTAAAAACAAAAAGGCCAGAACATACCTTCCAACAGTGAATGAAACTTTAAACAATCGATTGTGATTTCCTGTTTTTGAAAGTTAACGGTTAAATTATGTAAACAGAGGTAGGCACCCAGCGCCATCTATTGAGTGATCCAATATGCAAGTAAATTTCTATTTTTATTTAAGCCAAAAGATTAATCCCAAACCATACCTTGTTTAATTAAAAAATTGACATTACAGTAATTTCTAGGAAAATCATTTTTAATTAAATTTTTAAGGAGGATATTTGATGCTTCAATATAAGAATTTTTATTATTGCAAACCCTTTTGATCCTGTTAACTTGTGAGAAAATTAGATTTTTGAAAATTTTAGAGTTTAGATTGGAATGGTAGTTACATAGTTTTGTTATTTTAAAGTTGAAATCATCCCTTTTATCGTATATACCAACTATTGTTTTATCATTAGCAATTTCGATTTTTAAATCCAGAAAGGTAGCCTCAAGTTGATTTATATTTGTATCTTTTAGAATTAAATCTTTTGGATAGCAATTAGTAATAATATTAGTATTGTCGAAGTTAATCAAAAGTAGGTCATCAATATATCTCCACCCGTTTATTAAATTATATTTAATTATTTTTTTCTCATAGTAATGCAGGAAAATATTAGCTAAAGCACTTGAGAAAGCTGTCCCCATTGGAATGCCCTTGACTTGTTTATAAAAATTAATACCATTAAACACGTAATTTTCAGTAATATTAAAATTACATAACTCAAGCCAGTTATTTTTAGGAATGATATTTTCATTTAAATATTCGTCATATATAAAAGTGCAGACCTTTATTAATTTTTCATGAGGTAGATTAGTGTATAAATTTTCGAAATCAAAAGTATTAAGTTTATTAATGTTGTTATCTTTAAGAAAATCCAATACTTCTTTGTTACTAGAAATAATAAAGTTGTCTTCATTTTTTATTTTGTCCAGGATAATTTTTAAGTATTTAAAGAAATGTTTACCCGTATAGTAATTATAACTACCAGTGCTACAGGTTACGAATCTGAATTTTAATGGATTTTTATGAAATTTAACTGTTGGGAATAAATAAGGATAGTTAAGAGAGCAAGTCTTAGTTTTGGTTTTTTTTGCAAAAGCTAGCATTCTTTTATCTAATTCCTTTTTTCCGGTGTTCTTTAACATATAAGTTGCATTAGAGTTATATTCATTAATTAAAAGTTCTTTATAATAATATTTACAAATTAAACAGAAATTATTTGCTGATTTATCTATTACTGTAATAACAAATTTTTCTTTTAAATTTTTTATTTCATTTTTTAATGTTTTACTAAAATAAATCCCACGTTCTTTAGATCTGTCAAAATCAGTATTCAATTTTATTTTAATTTCCTTTAAAATTCTCACTTTCCATTCCCCGAAACCTTCCGCAGGCCAGTGGTATTTTCTAGCTAATTTGGCAATAAAAACATCCAAATCATTACCAATAGAAATCAAAATTTTGTTATGGTTTATTTTTTCTCTTAACTCCAACTCTTTAAGAGATTTGATGGGAAGAGGAACAAAATTTAGATTAAGAGAAAAAATAAACCATAACAAAATTTTGATTTCTATTGGTAATGATTTGGATGTTTTTATTGCCAAATTAGCTAGAAAATACCACTGGCCTGCGGAAGGTTTCGGGGAATGGAAAGTGAGAATTTTAAAGGAAATTAAAATAAAATTGAATACTGATTTTGACAGATCTAAAGAACGTGGGATTTATTTTAGTAAAACATTAAAAAATGAAATAAAAAATTTAAAAGAAAAATTTGTTATTACAGTAATAGATAAATCAGCAAATAATTTCTGTTTAATTTGTAAATATTATTATAAAGAACTTTTAATTAATGAATATAACTCTAATGCAACTTATATGTTAAAGAACACCGGAAAAAAGGAATTAGATAAAAGAATGCTAGCTTTTGCAAAAAAAACCAAAACTAAGACTTGCTCTCTTAACTATCCTTATTTATTCCCAACAGTTAAATTTCATAAAAATCCATTAAAATTCAGATTCGTAACCTGTAGCACTGGTAGTTATAATTACTATACGGGTAAACATTTCTTTAAATACTTAAAAATTATCCTGGACAAAATAAAAAATGAAGACAACTTTATTATTTCTAGTAACAAAGAAGTATTGGATTTTCTTAAAGATAACAACATTAATAAACTTAATACTTTTGATTTCGAAAATTTATACACTAATCTACCTCATGAAAAATTAATAAAGGTCTGCACTTTTATATATGACGAATATTTAAATGAAAATATCATTCCTAAAAATAACTGGCTTGAGTTATGTAATTTTAATATTACTGAAAATTACGTGTTTAATGGTATTAATTTTTATAAACAAGTCAAGGGCATTCCAATGGGGACAGCTTTCTCAAGTGCTTTAGCTAATATTTTCCTGCATTACTATGAGAAAAAAATAATTAAATATAATTTAATAAACGGGTGGAGATATATTGATGACCTACTTTTGATTAACTTCGACAATACTAATATTATTACTAATTGCTATCCAAAAGATTTAATTCTAAAAGATACAAATATAAATCAACTTGAGGCTACCTTTCTGGATTTAAAAATCGAAATTGCTAATGATAAAACAATAGTTGGTATATACGATAAAAGGGATGATTTCAACTTTAAAATAACAAAACTATGTAACTACCATTCCAATCTAAACTCTAAAATTTTCAAAAATCTAATTTTCTCACAAGTTAACAGGATCAAAAGGGTTTGCAATAATAAAAATTCTTATATTGAAGCATCAAATATCCTCCTTAAAAATTTAATTAAAAATGATTTTCCTAGAAATTACTGTAATGTCAATTTTTTAATTAAACAAGGTATGGTTTGGGATTAATCTTTTGGCTTAAATAAAAATAGAAATTTACTTGCATATTGGATCACTCAATAGATGGCGCTGGGTGCCTACCTCTGTTTACATAATTTAACCGTTAACTTTCAAAAACAGGAAATCACAATCGATTGTTTAAAGTTTCATTCACTGTTGGAAGGTATGTTCTGGCCTTTTTGTTTTTAATTTTAATTTTAATTTTAATGCTGTTTTTGTTTTTATTGTTATTGTTTTCATTGTATTTTTACTTTGTGGTTTTTTTCTAATTTGTTATTTTGTATTTCCTTTCTGTTAAAATGGTATATCTCTTGAGCATAATTTCGGGGGATTTTCGGGTCACGAGGAATCATTATTAGACTTAATGTCTGTATGTCCTCACAGAAAAAATCCCTTTATTTGAATCCCTGCCTGAGGGTGACCCTTGAAAAAGTCTTCAGGCCGGATTCTTTTTTAATATTTTTTAATAATTTTTTTGGTTTAATTTTTATTTGATTTTGTTTTTCCTATTAACTTGATTCTAATACTTTTGTATATATATATATATATATATATATATATATATATATATATATATATATATATATATATATATATATGCATTCCACATGTTTTATTATCTTTTATTATTTGTTGCTCTGAAATAAAGATGGATTTATTTTGATGACATTTTTAAAAAATGTTACCAAGGTACTAAAAAAAACATATTTTACTTTTGGTTACAAAATTGTAGGGCCAACATTCCGGAAAATATTGTGAAACTATTATTTTTGAAACTCTTTCTTATTCAATAATGTTCAAATATTGGCAAGAAGAGTAATAGTGTGAATCTTGAAAAATTATCTGATATTGATACAACAGATTAAAATCACTTTTCTATAAAATTATATTGTGACAATAAAATAATATATAAAATTGCAAGCAAGGGACTTGTGCAATATACATTCGATACCAAAAGTTATATATGCAGTAATTTGCGTTCTTAAAAGGTTCGCTTGATAAGACGAAAATGTATTTTACTGAGAGTTGGATAAACAACGAGATGAATTTTACCTTTCACTTTTATCTCTATATTTTATCTATGAAATCACTTTATTGCATTTTGCATTGAAGGTCCCTTAGGAATTTTAACCCGCATTTGACAAAAATTTATAGCAAGTGCAAACGCCCCTTGGCATTTACAAGATTCATTAGATCTTTTGTTATCTTGGGAAATCTTAGAATCTTTTCAATTTCATTTATTTCTATTCTTATGGTTGAAAGGGCATTCCTTTTAAAATAATTCTCCAATGAATTTCTCGGAAAGTTTGCTTCTCCTTGTAATATATGCATTTAAGTCCTTTCAATTTATTGTCAAAGAAGTTTTGAGGAAGTTAACTTCCTTAGAGAACTTCAGATTCCAGGAATTTAATGCTTTCTGTATAATTTAGTGTAAAATACGTTTCATTTGAATGAACAATTCAAGAAATACTAAAGTCTATTATAATCTATATTTCAAAATGAAACACAATTTTATGGAAATAGAGCTATGAACATCAAAGAATTATTAATTTAAATTATTTATTCAAAAGTTAGAAAATATCGATAAAAAATAATTAAAGAAGCAAAAAAATTACATTTTAACATAAAGTTTCAGTTTTTAATCCAATTTCTTAGGTAAATACAAAAAAAAAATTAAATTTGATGTAAAAATAATCAAATTTGAAAATATGTTAGTTTTTCTCTTAAAAAAACTGTTATTTTTGAACTAAAACCTTTTTTTTCACTGAGGCTTCATTTTTTCCCCTGCCATTAAAAAAAACTTATTTCGAAGAAGTTTTGGAAAAATTCTTTTTTTTTATACTTATTTTAATTAGTTTAACATTTTTATGGCTTTTTTTAAGGTATGTTTTTTCAAAATCAGCATGTGATAAATTTGAATAAATTCATTACATGCTAATTTATAAACATAAAATTCTCCAATTAATTTATGAATATACCTGGTTTATAAGCATCGTGTAACTGATTTTTAAAAATTCATTCATTAAAAATATTTTTTTTATGAAATCTTAGGGCTGCTGCTTGAAAAGAGATAAGAAGGCCTTTCGCTTTTATAGCTTGAATAACTATAAAAGGTTTTTTTTTTTTTTTTTTAAACATTCAGAACGAACAATGAAGTTACAGACTAAAAAAGAGCTAACTTTGTAACTTATTATTTGCATAGAAAATGTCACTACTTATATGAGGCAAATATTAAAATGGGGGTGGAAATGATGAGAAATCTAAGACACATGCACATGTCTTGTTACTCTTGTAAAAATACTGAGCAGGTGTTTCATAAACATTCTCGGAAACATTCTTTCTTTGATTTGTAAGAGGCCGCAAATATATTAGCGCTTTCATAAAGCATCCATTTTATTATTTTTGATATTTAAGAAATATTTCGTTTTTTTACATACAATGAAAAAATAAGCCAAGAATTTGTGAATAAAATCTACATCTCTTATTATGTGTCGCTTGTTCTGGCCAGGAATTGCGCAATAAAATTAGTTAATTATACTGAAAATAGAATTAATTTTTTTTAAAAAAAATATTAATCTAGGAACTAGAGAAAAAATAGAAATAATAAGTACTAAACACGCAAATCAGCTAATTGCCATAAGCACTGAAAATTATAATTAATTACAACAAAGTTTAGTAAAAATAATAATAAATGAAAAATTTAAAAGAAAAGAATTAATATAGCATAGCCCTAATAGCCCTATTTTTATAATACGTAATAAATAAGCGTTAAATGAAATAATCACTCTACAATGCAGAATGAAATTACTGCAAATAAAGGAAAAGATGTATGCATGATATTACCCATACAAAAAAAATAATAGCACAAAAAACAATCCAGAAAAAAAATAGCACTAACAAAGAAAACAAAAGACAAAGTCATACTATTTAAAAAATTTTAGAATTCTATTCCAGTATTAAACCAAACTTATATTCAGAAAAACTTGGTTTTCAGATTTCAAGAGGACCAACATTATGAGCTTTTAAAATAGGTGGTATTGACCCCCAACTTTCACCTAAGCAGTTTCTGGGAAATAAAAAACTATTTTTTTAAGTGCATATAAAAAGAGATAAAGAAAAGAAGAAAGGAAAAATGAATAGTGATAAAATTATAGAAGCATCCCGTTTTTGTACAATATTCATTTGCAGCATAACAATTTTGAAATATAACAAGTAGATATCTCTTCAATAACTAAACATTATATTCCAACAGTAAAATGAAAAAAAAAAGTTTTAGGCAACATATACAAATCTGGCACTCCATTATATGAGAAAAAAATATATATATATAATTTTCCTAATCTGTGCTCCATCAAGAAATATCTAAAAAGAGCGAAAACATTCTAAACTTTCATGCGCGTTTCTAAAAAAAAAAAAAAAAAAAAAAAAAAAAAATGATAAAAATAATTATTGATGCATAGAATCGAATTTGTAGTTAAAATGTTTTTTTAATGAATTTTAATGCTAGTAGGTTAATCATTTGTCCATTCAATATACCAAAAACACAACTCTTGTGTAAATGCTGAGTTTTTCACAAAAATGAGAAAGGACTTTTTTTTAATACACTGTTAGATCATGTTTGTCTCATCAGTGAAAAAAAAAAAAAAAGAGAAAAAGAAAGAACTGAAACGACACTGCATTTTATTGCCTTGCGTTGTGTGATTTTGAAATGTATAAACTAGAACATTAAACAATTTTATAAAGTAAATTCTTTCTAAAATCTACGTTGTTTGAAAATGCCTTTGTCAAAAATGCTTCGTTATTTTTGAATTTGTGTTTAATAAAATTATTTAGTTCAATAAAAGATTCTCTTCCAATAGAATCACTATGCAACTATTAACATATAATCAAATTATGCATATTATATAACAAACGCATACAATAAAACTAAACATATAATAAAACACAGCGTTTTTTTTTCTTTACTCTAAATATTCGCCGTAAACTGATTATCACCGCTTTGTGGGTTAGATGCACTTTCCTCTGATGATCTATTATAGAAGCGTCTGCTACACATGTAATTTGTTTAAATGAACTCAGACTGATGTGTTGTAAAATATAGAATTGTAATTGTCAAAACATGATTTATATCCTCAGCACCTGAGTACTGAATTCAGCCACAAATATTCAATTTTAGTTTCCAAAAGTTATTTATACTACGTAATAAATTATCCAATCAAATGAAAAAGTTATCTTATCTCTAAATTTTCTGCATTTCAAATTCCTTTTCTTCCTTCCTTCCTTCTTTTATATCTTTATGATTTAACTGTGTTAATGTCAAATTGCTTTTTTCAGTATATCCTCTCATCCGTTATGATATTTTAATATGTCTATCATAAAATAAAATGAAATTTACTGTTGCTTTCTTCCAAACTATCTTCGTTTTAATGAATATCTCGCATGAATATTATATTCATTTAATTTAAATATTATATTCCCATATTTAAACTAAAATCATCCTGTTAACTTTACAATAATATTTTCCCAGATTATTTTTCAATTTTATTCTACTTATAAATATAACATTTTTAAAATGGACTGCAAGTACCATACAACTAAGTACCAAATAGAAGCTAGTAAATAATGTATAATTTACATTTACGAAAATAAGATTAATTTACGCCCTTCGTTACAACCATTCTATCATTCAAGCTGACCTAATACATATATAATCAAAGTTAGGAAGTTAGCCAAAATTCTCGATGGATTTAATTCTTCCGAGCTACAATAAAGGCAGCTAACTTCTCAACTTTAAGCTAGGGTAATACACTAAATTAACTTGTCCACCATCTGGTGCTTTAATCCCTAACATCTGCTAACAGCCTCCCGCTTCAATGAAATCACCTTTACACCGCCGTATTTCATTCGGCAATTCACTCTAAGATAAGGAGGGACTTTCTTGGCAAGGCTGTTAATGATGGCCACGTCGGAAGTATCCTTTTGTGTTTGAAGATCGGTGAATCTGTCAGAAAATATTTTGTAAAGAAGAATTCGGAAAAATATTTGTTATTTAGAACTTCTTCATTAAATATGAAATATAATAAAACAGGCCTTCTCACAAAAATATTTTGAGCACATATCATAGAGTGAATAAGAAATTTGAAAATACGGTAAACTAGTTTCCTGATATAAGGATTGTGGCTAATCGCGTGCTAAGTATGCGTTTGGAAAGTGTGTTAAATATGCAACAAAATTTTCTACCATATAGAGAGAAAGTGCAGAAACTCTCTGATCAAGATGGAGAAGGGTAAGAGATTTTTTAGAGCAAGAAAAATGAAACATTGCAAAAGAGAGAAAGAGAGAGAGAGAGAGAGAGAGAAAGATATGGAAAAGAAATTTAAAATGTAAATAAGGAGAAAATAACTTCTTCTATACGTCGATATAATTCATAAATAGATATTCAAAAGTAAACCTTTCCTTACATGCCACAGGTTACTCCTTTTAATATTGGAACCACAGTATCAGATAAAAACTTATCATCAAAACCTTCAACATTAGTAAGTATATCGAATCTAAAGATTGTCTTAATTCTTTAGAGTTATATCATGATGGCTAGTTGGAAGAAGAAGTTACTTTACCATTTTCCAAAGTTGAAAGGAAGATTGAAGAAAATTCACTTTTTTCAATATTTGCATATACATATCCATAATGATTATAGCGATAAGAATGATGAAAGTTTAAGGGAATGCTGATGAAATTTGGATTAAAAAGAAAGATTGCCTAAATAACAGCTTTGGAATTGAAATTATAGTTGAGTCCTTAAGGCCATCATCGGCGACTGTTTGTAGAAGGCCCATACTTTTGTCGACTGCTTCTAAATTGAACCTCACATCGTTACCATGCATATCAAAGAAGTGCAAACTAACCACCGTATCGGGAACTTCTCATTCCTAAACCAGGCATGTCTATTGGTCGTGTGAGAATACTACTAATGTGTTTCCAGTAATATGTCACTAGTTAAGTTTAAAAAAAATCGAAGCTAGCTTTGGAAATAACTTTCAACTTCTAACTAAAGAATCGAAAAAAAAAAAATATTTTTTGCAAAGTTAGAATTTCCAAAATTGACATTCATTTTTCAATCTTCAAATATCAGAATGCTATAAGTAGATTAAAATTTCAATCTCTAGCTATTCCCGTTTCCTTTGAATTAGATGAATCATCCATGAACTCGTCCGATATTCTGTTTTCTTACTGCATATCACTCAACTGCTCATATCCAAGAAGAATTGCATTATTAACTTATTTATTACGTGCACAAAGATGCACGATAAATCTTATATACACAAGTGCAATATATAACATATTTACATATGTATACACATTATATTATGTATATATATATATGCCCACTAAAACACAAAATTGTACAAACAAAAGAAAAATGCACATAAATGTATAGTTACAAAAATAAAAACAAGATGAAACCTGAAAGTAGATTGGAGTATGGAGGAAAAGCACCTAAAAGGTAAAAGAAAAGAGAAGGAAAAACTTCAAAATCCATGCAAAGGGAATAATAAAAAGATTTCAATTCAAGGAATACTGAGAAAATAAAACATTAAACAATATTGAAAGTGGGAACGGAAAGTTAAACGTGGCTAACGACGTATTTATTCCTCTTCATGAAATGAAATAAATGCCGATCGCAGGAAGAATTATAACGTCTTCTTCTGCAAATAATATTGAAATTTGAGTAAAAAAGAACATTGCCTTCACAGCAAATCAATCAAAACAGTAGGTCAACGTGAAAAACTGCAAAAAAAAAAAAAAGGAAGGGAAAAATAATTGTAAAGAAATATCATAATATACAAGGTGAATGAAAAATGAAACATGCTTGATATAATAAACGAAAATATAAAAGGGCAAAAATATGAACAAAGGAAAAGACACATTACAGGACATAAGGATTTCATTAATAGGCGACTGTCAGGTAGTGCATCAAAGTACGCAGAGCATCAAATAATGTGAATTTATGTATGTACTGAGGGTTGCCGTGTGATAGCTAAGAACTTTTAAGTCTGTGCGATGAATATAATGATGGACGTATTTTAAAGGAAGTGGCCTAAAAAGAGGAAAGAAAATAAAAGATTGTTGGAAAAATTATGAAAGAAGAAATATTATTTTAAATAAAAAGTTGCCGTAAAATATAATGTCCATTTCCAAGGTTAAAATACAGAACTTGTTGCCTAATTTATTTTTAGACACACATTAATTTCACTTTCTGATGAAAAATTAATACAGCATTTACCATGTTTTATATTCTGTTTCTATGTTTAATATTTATTGACACACACACACACTTACTCTTTTGCATACAACAACGAAGCTTTATAAATTAGATGAATAATTATATTAAAATGCTAGCAATCATTTTTTTGTCACTGACTGGTTTACAGTTGTAACTTTGACTACATGTATAAATAAGGAAAGAGTGACGTGAGACATGGGACATTTAAAATAGAGAAGTAATGCAATACCGATAAAGAAAATAAAATGACTTGCTCACAATTTTGAGCGTAATATTAAATTATTCTAATTAATGACGTATTTCAGTAACAAGAACATTTTGAAATATTGATTATTTATGTTGTATTTGATCATAATAATGCTGACCTAACTGCATAAGAATATAGGCATTATTTTCCTGTAATCTTCCACGAACGGTTTAATGATTGCAAACTGCTGAATTCTTTCTTCTTCAGAGACGATAAATTATTTGAGAAATTAACATTTAGATTTATTTTCAAATACTTTCATACTAGGGTAAGAAAAGTCATTTTAAAATTCGACATTCCAAAAACGACAGTTCAGAGTATATTGTAAAGAATAACTGGCATCCAATAGCATTAGTGGACTCCATGGATAGCAACAATAAATTCATGAGCGACTTCTGAAGTTTTGAATTTGGACCCTATTTCTGATAGAATCAAGTTCTTTTTTCCTGATAAATGTAATTTTCAGAGATGAGTGTCAGTTTGATTGAGATAGAAGCGACGATTTCGAAAGCAATCGTTTTTTGGTATGACAACTATTAATTTCTTGTACAAGATGTTCATCATCAGTAGTAATTTTCTATTAGAGTATGGTTTAGGGTTTTCAGACATTTATTGATTGCGCCCATTTACAGCAATATACTTAATTGTGACGGATATATTCGCATGAATGGATATACTGATTGTAGCGGATAAATTGTATTAACTAATATATGGATTGCAGTTGGCAGTGATTCCATATGAATGGTTGCAATTAGATGTTGCTCTTCTATACAAAACCTGAGCTGGAAGACGGTGATTGAACGTGGAGTCCTTTCATAGAGTTACTGGCAATAGAGTAAAGCATTTGTGATCCATTAGAGTATTTTTAGCCAATTTAATAAGAATTTTAAATAAAGCAATATTTTCTGTTTCGAACATTTTAATAGATTATGATATGTATATTATTCCCGAAATGTGCATCAGAAAACTGATTGAAAAACACTAGTCTAAATTAGGTTAAAAAGTTGATTAATTTGCCTTTTGATATCTGATCTAATTTTGCTGTTATTTAGAAGCATGAAACTTTGTATTATAATAGATTAGTTTAAGAGAAATATTTTACTGATTAATTCTTTTCTACTATGGAGCCGTTTAAAAATGGATTTTTTTTAGATTTTACTCTTAACTACAGAAATCAATCTTCGTACAATTGCTTATTTTATTTAATATAACTTTGCAGTTGAAAGTATATTTTTCATTACAGTATTATATTTTAAACTGTAATATATTGCTGCTTGTTGTTTTGTGCGTATGCTGTATGATGGGATAAGTAAAACTCAGTATATTCAAGCAATTATCTTATTTCATGCTATTATCTTTCATCCTTGAACGTTTTTGATTTAATTGGTAATAATAATTGAAATGATACGTAATTTTGCATGGATGCTTAGATCAAAGTTGCAGTCCAGCATTTCTTTAAATGATTACTTGAAGAAGAATTTATGATGAACATATAAACCGAAGGATAACTGACGATATGTAGATGAAATAGATTGGTGCTCCGAGAAGGTGCAGAAATATTATGTTAATGATAGAAATAGTGAATAATTGCTATGAGTTAATTGTTTATTAAATATATGCTCTTTCCAAATTTATAACCTTAAGTTTTGTGAATCAAAGCCATCTCTCAGAAAGATCTTTCATTAACTAATTAATAGATACATACATGCCAGATAATGTTAATGGAAATAAGAAAAATATTGACATTTTTTTGCGTGGTTAAATCTAAAGGAGCGATTATAAATTGCAATTTGAAAGATTAACACAAGAGAAAGATTTGGCATTTTGGCATTTAAGGGAATTATTTTTCTTATTGTATTCATTTGCGATACATTATTAGTTCATGACATATTGTAATAAAGATATAAATCATTATTTAAGCAATTAATTCCCTTTCGGCATTTTTCACTGTACGCATTTTCTAAGTATGTATACCTTAAAAATTAATTATGTCACCAAGGCAACTTTCTTTATTTTTTAGTGTAATCATTGAATCATCAAAGAAAGAGAGGAACTGTGAAATAAAGTTAATTAGCTCGATTCCATTCCTTTTTTTTAAAAAAAATATGTTGCATCTGAATATTTTATTACATCTGTTTGATTTAAAAAGAGCGCGTTCTTTTTAGAGAATTTTATATCCTTTCATAACTTGATAGGCTGATTAAATTATATGAATTCTATCAAATTTTGCTGAAATGATACATTCATAAGTTGAAAATTAACGCTATGATATGAAATAAGAATATATATTGATTTTTTTCAATAGGTGACTTCTACATCTTTCCCTAAATTCCCTCGTTGGCTACACAAGATCGTTGGACATGCAACAGTACAGTAGTTAACTCTATTAAACATTATCTTTGTTAAACAAGGATTCGCTCATAGTTGACAGACAGCTTTCTAAATCCCTAAATCCATTTCATTTTACAGTAAAAACCAAACCTAGTTTTTCGTTCGAGTGTATAATCTTATGAGCCTTTTTTCATATTTATGATAAGTTGCGAAATGTAAACTCTCTCTGGCTTTCTGAGGATAAATTTACTATCTTCTATAATAAAAGATATTCATTAATTTTTTTCAATGTAACTTCAGCCTATTTCTTTGTGAAACTCATTTAAATCCAGATAAAAAAATTATATATTGTATATAGATTTTAACATATATATATATATATATATATATATATATATATATATATATATATATATATATATATATATATATATATATATATATATATATATATATATATATATATATATATATATATATATATATATATATATATATATATCAGTTATGAAATGTTTAGCATTTTGTGTAGAAACAAATGGCACTCTTTTTTCTTATCAAGAAAACAATTTTTATTTGGTGTGATGTAAGGTTTTCCCTAATATAAATGCGATAAACCATCAACTGATGAATTCAAAAATGCTCATCCGAATTCCTAAAAATAAATTTTCTCAAATTGACAAAAGTCCCAATGTCAATGCTTTGGCATTTCTTTATAAGGTCGAAACGGATGGAAGAGTGGCGCAATTTTATTGATAAATATTCCCATTTCATTCTAAAATAAATGGAGCCAACTCCCTCGAGAATTCATAACAATCAAGTGCTCTCTTCAGTGCAATGCTAAACATTTCATAATTCAAAGACAGTCTCTCGAGCTCTTAAATAAAGCCCTCGAGGTCTCCACCCCTCCATCATGAAATGTGGAAACGATTAGCTCGAGATCGAAACTTCATGGAACCAGCTGTTCTCCCTCGTTCACCCCCTTAATATTATAAGTCTGCCATCTCAAAAACTCTCTGATGCATGGTGATCGTTCATCAAATCCTCTCTTTGTGAAGAACAGTAAGATGAGGATTGGACTTCCTTGGAGCTGTTGAGCGTGTTTCGCCTCTAAAGAAACTTAAAAATAAAGTTCCCTAGAATCTAACCATTGTTGCTCCTGACAAAGTGAATGTTTATTCCAGAAATAATCTTTTCAGCTTTTCTTGTCAGTTAAATGTTATTTCGTGGTTTATTCTGTTGCTTAGAACATCATGTAAATAAAATTAAATCGGTTATTTTTGCATGGTATTAAGTACTATTTTTGTTAACAACGATAAAATTGAAATATATATTCATAAAAAAAATAACACCTGAGAGTGAGATGGTATCGCTTTATTATGGGCTATGATTTATGATCACAGTAAGATTATTTTAGATGTTCATGAAGTAATAAATTGCTGTTCATGGAAAAAAAGGATAAACAATTGTAAATGATGTAAAACAAGGAAGGAATATTTGCTACTTTTCTTATTACAATACATTGATTTATTATGATCTATAACTGAAGCAATGTATTTGTCTCACGAAAATGAGCAACAAATTCATTATAAATTAGTTAGTATAGGACAAAATATTTAAGCTCTTAATCATGGCGTGTTTTCTAAGTAGATTATACGCTTTTTTTTAAAGTTTATTTTGATTCAACTATATAACCACAAGACATTTGAGATTGTTATGGATTTCTCATTGTTTTATTAATAAAATGTAGCTATAATTGATTAAAGTTAATCTTATCAGATTGAAAACGACATAATTCGATGCATGATTGGAACTCTGGCATCACGAATTAGAGATTGGCATTTTAAATTCATAGCAACTCCACACACTTTTTCAAATTTTCTTTTCTTTAGACAGTAAAATCAAAAATAATTAATGACTTATCCGTTTTATATTCTTAAATTGATTTTTATAGAAAAGAGTCAGTTTAGCAAGTACCGCTATTTTAATTTTTGAAAAGAATATTTTTAGATTTCTAAAAACTCTTAATTTCTAATATTTTTACTAAAATACTTAATTTCTAATATTTTAAAAATAATTTGAATTGATTCAAAATGAAAAAGAAACCAACTATGTATCTTGAATTTAAGACTGACAACACTTGAGAAATTACAAATATCTTTAAAATTATATAGATACGAAATCCAACGTTTCAAATCCAGCTTCCTGTTTGCATGAGTCATCGAAAATTTCAAAACAATTTTATGTAATACTTTTGTCGTTTTCAAAATATTATGTAACCTTAGGAATATTACATTTAGATAAACAAGAATCAAAGTTATGGTATGATCACAATTAAGGTAATGAACATAGTAAATCTTAATATGATAAAGCACAAAAACAACAAAAGAGGAATGAAAAATTATTGATTGTATAGAAAAAAACAACTCCTTATTGGAATAAGAAATGCTCAGAATTGAATTGAAGCAGAATTCAAATCGTTAATGAAACGAATGGAGTTATTGTATAAAATTTTGAACATTAGGATATATTACTTTTTACTTGTTTTGAATAATTGTTTTCTTACACCATCTAAAACTATCGAAGAATGCTAAATTGTATATGTACTCATATAATTATATTCTTTCTGTATTCTTTCTTTCATTTTAAAATATGTTGGTGGGCTTTGGACATTAAAGGATTGCATTAGTCCTCAAAGAAAAATTTAAATTAGACTTTAAAATCAGTGGCAAAATGATCATGATAAGTAATAATGGTCGGTTACTTCAAAACTCATCCAAATACTTTGGGGAAGGATATGTAATACTTAGAGTTTTGAAAAATGTGCAAAGGCTGTACTCAATCTTGTGGAGTTGAAAAAAAATATTGAAAAAAAAAGTTGTGCTTGGTGGAATTTTGAAGCGGTCATTCATTTCGAGTTCTTTATACAATACAAAAACTTGCTGGAAGATTTAGGAATTGTGTGTCCGGCAATAAATAATCTACAAAAGGAAAAAAAAAAACTTAAAGAACTTCATTATAATGAAGATCTGGAATTCACCAACTGAAGTCTACAAAACCAGCAAACCAGCAAGAACCAATAAATATGAGGAAAAATACATATACTTCCAAATTACAGATAATCGTAAAATATAATTTGATATCAATCAAATAGAGGACTCAATTTCAAAATAATGATAGTCTAATAAATTATTTATTAGAGTTTGAAGGAATTTTGAAATTGACATTTATTTCAACATCCAATGCATTGCCTATTAAGTACAGTATTTGGCTAAATTACTTTGGCATTTTATACTAAATAAGTTTTGAGAGTTTAATTCATATGATTTAAAATATATTTACATTTTTCAGGTGCTTTTTCAAATTGTATACATCAAATTAATTCTAATATTTCTTTAGTAAAAGATTTTAAAGCTAAATTGTTCTTGTGTTTAAAGATTAATAATCATAATGACATTTAACTCCCCTCTTCAAACCGCCATTTTAAAAAACAAACTCGATAAAAACACCAATGCAAATTATTTTTTGGAAGTTATTTTTAGCTGAAAATTTAAATTGATTTCAGAAACATTTGTTAATGGCATGCTTTAAATTTCAGACTAAAATTTTTCTTTTTCTTCTTTTCTTTTTCTTTTAAGCATCTTTTATCGATTCTATTTCTTTTTAATCTCTTTATTTTATCTTTTGAATTGAAAAATTTACAACAATATATAATATATTAAAATAAAATAGGATACAGAAATACAAGACATTATGTAAACACTTTCTCTATGAAAATGAAAACAAAACAGAATCATATTTTTCGAAGAAGTTTGAATAGTTACTTTTTAAAAACATAGTACATTTTTAGGGCAGAAATCAAATAACATGGACGTAAATAACATTATTTGCATTTCAAAACATTTCTATTTTTTTACTAGTTTTAAGCATTTAGATGAATAAAGATATTATTTTTAGTAAAGTATACTTAAGTAGCTAGTAAATTGATTCTTAGGAATAGACGATCCTTTCTTTCACGATAAAATGCTACAGTAAAAATTAAGATAAAACAATAAATTTTATTGTCATACAAGGGAAGAGAAAAATGAAGTAAGACGCAAACACAAAATGGAACAACTTCTTTTGTCAATTAAGAAAATTTCAAGTCCTCTGACTGTTGTTTTCTTTTGCTCCCTTTAAATCTCTCGAAAGTTATTTAAACTTCTTCGAAATAAGAAAGAAAACATATTCAAATAGAAAATCAAGTTACTGACTAAAGAAAGAAAAAGAGATTTTGTTTTGCAAAAGAATAAAATTTGTATTCTTTATTGTCAATTAAAAACTGCTCCACTTTATTTATTTTTAAAATACAATTACCTCATTAGACAAATAATTTTATATTGTTTTGATCATAGAATGAATAATTTATAAATAAAGCAAAAAATATTATTTTCATACGAACTGATTCTGAAATTAATGCATAGTTAAAATAGTTTGCATTATTAAATTGCTATATTGAATATTTCAAAAGCAATTTTCAGTACAAAGATAAATACTATTTAGAGATGCAGACAGTTTTTAACTTTTAAATTTCCATAATTACAATACTGGTACACTGATAATTACAATAGATTTATCCTGAATACATTGATGGTAATCGGAAAAAACTCCTTTGCGTAGCATTAAAATTAATGATTAATAAATAGTTAGAATTTCTCAGAGCTAATGAAATTTTGCAGACTCTTAACAGAAGTATGCAACAAAAGAATAAAAATATCTTTAATATTTTTCTTTCTTCTTGCTGAAATACTAGAACAATGGAATGTCATTTATAAGATTAATACCATCATTTATGCGATGAAAATTTATACTATCCAGGTGCTATGCAACCCAACTTTCATAATCGATTTTCAGGAAATCTTTTAAATGCATGTGTTATACCATTTTTGAATAACAGTGGCACTGCTCTGCATTTTTATTTCCATTATTTTTTAGTTTTATTTGAATGTTTTAGAAAACCATTAACGCTTTTATGATTTGAAAAACCTTCCTATAAAAAATTAAAAATAAAGAAACTTTTACAGTTTTATTAGACTTTTCAATAGTTAGCTGTCAACTGAATAAAATAAGAATGCGAAATCTTTTCATTAATTTCATTACTTACTATATGCATACAGGCTAACGAAAACAATTGATAAAAACAATGCTTTTTTATTCAAACACAAATAAGGTTTTCGAGTATATTAATGCGTACGAGATTCAAGTAGAATGCACAGAAAGCACAAAATGTTCAACACACGTTCTTATTAAAATAACATCTTGGGAGTAATGTTTTTCTACCATTTAAATTACGAAATCAACCGAGTTCAAGTAATAAGAGAAGAATATATTTGGCATTGCGACATATTGACATACATTAAAGCCAGTCATGCACTTTTAAACTAAAAGAGAGGAAGAGTTTTTTTTTTTTAAATTGAAATCAATGCGCGTTTTAAGAAAATGATGAAACTCTGCTCTTGAATAGATTGTAAATAACACTATTAAGAATTTTGCAACTTTTAAATGCTATGTTTGATGATTTTTTAAAATGACAGTATTATACAATTTATAATGTCATTTTTCAATATTTTGTCCGAAATTTTCTGAATATTTCATCTTACAAATAATTCGAAATTTTATCATTGATCTCTTAATTTCTGAAAAATAATTGCTTCCAATTTTATTGCTTAAATAGTAAATAGCTATCTCCTTTATTATGCAATACCACAGTAATTCTACCACTTATTTTTATAAAAGATAGTTACTTAAATTTTCTCCTTAATTGACAAATTATTTAATCTGCTGAACATGACACTTAATACGCTATACGTGACATTAAGCGTAATATACTTTTTTTTTACGAATTTTTTTTCGAAAAGCTCAAAATAATTTATCAGTTTTATGAGTTACTAATAAAAATATCAACCATAGTGCAACATAATTAATTCAGCGACCATGTACACTTTGCGAAATATTGTATAATATATATTCTTGCACCTTTTTAACACATTATTAGAATAATAATTTTACTTTAATTGAAATGAAAAAAAATAACATTAATCATTACATTCTAAATGAATGACTTAACTAAATAAATAAATTTAAAGTAATTCCGTTGTTCAAAAATTATGAAAAATTCTATTGGTTTAGGAAGTTTAAGACAGTTGTCATTGTTCAATGACTTCATTGATTTGAATTTCAATTTTTTCATTGCTTTATTTTGGACAGCTTCTGATGAAAGTATTTTGGGATGTAAGAAGCATTTATCTCATCTTCCAACGGTTAGATACTAACAGTTTTGAAATGATTTAATTGATCAGATTTACATCGACACTGCTGAAGATTTCCCTTTATTTAACAGACGGGAAGTAGTCAAATATTTGATAAAGTACAGCTCCAGACATTAACATCAATTGAATATTGATACTGGGCAGTGCATGACTTCGGGGAATAATGTAACTCGTTTAAATCAGTCTATAGACATATACCATGCTAGCGTATGACAGTATTTCTAAAATATTCGTTAGAAGAGAAGAGAAGGGAAGCGATCAACTATTTTGAAGAGAAAGAAAACGGTCAACTATTTTTACCTGTATGTCTAATATGTTTGTCAGTTTTATAAAGCTGACAGAAAATAAAAATGCCATCATTGGGTAGAAGCGTAATTAAAAAAAATATTTTAATATGATCAATGTTTTAAAAATGTGCTCAAACTGAAAATCAAAGATGTAATTCAGAATCTAAATAAATGATTTTTTCCTTTATTTTAATTAAGATTTATTGTCTTAAAAGTGAAAAGAAAAATATCCAATTATTATTAAATTTTGATATAACTCAGAAAATGAGCTGCATTTTATAAATTTTGACATTTTTTTTTTTAACTTTACACAAGTTTATTCATTACGCCTAAAGAAATAAGACCATAAAAGTGTTGTCATCACTAATGAGATTTTGTACTATAGTATTTTTCATTAATTAAAAGGACATCTTTTTATAGGTATTGAAATGTTTTGTGGTATTTTTACTTTTATACAATACTAGACAGACAACCTCCATTTTGATTTATAATAAATCTGATTTAATGTGATCATTACTGATTTAAATTTTGTATTATTACAATTTTTTAAATATTTTTTTGAAAATTTCTCTTTGTTTGATAATATCTATTAAATATAATATTGAATAATCTGAAAAACTCTTAGCTATTTATGAGATATTTTATAATAACACTTATAATAAACTAATGAGAATTGTTTCCTTCTTCGTAAATGTAAGTTTTAATGAATTTGATGCTTAGCTGGGAAATTATATTTAGAAAATTTGCTAAAATTATTGTTTACCTTTTCTAAACTCAAAATTTCATTATCTTTTTATTGTAGTTCTAATTAATGAGAAATTCACTTCTAATGTATAATTGCAAAAAAAACAACGTTTTCCATGTTTTTAAATTAATTTTTAATCAATAGATTTGTTTTTAAAATTACTTCATCATGATTTCCTTTCTTTCATGTTCTACAGATTTCGCCTAATAGTTTTAAAGACGGAAAAATATCAGTGACTGAATATCTTTGTTCAATCAAATTAAAATATAAAATTTTAGCATATGTGATATATTAATTAATTTCTCAAAGGGTTGTTAATAAATTCTACACAGAAATTAAATAAAAATTACATATGAAATTTCCTAACAATAAGAGCAAGTAATATTATATTTATTTTATTAACTTTAATAATAAGAATAATAAAAACATCAGACAATAAGAGGAACATGCGACTGAAAATTTGTGAAAAAAAGAAGAAATGCAATATAAAAAAGGCATTTTTACAAATTAAGCTCAAAAATATTTTTTTTAAAAAAATGCTGCGATTTAGAGAAAATAGATTGAATTAATATCATTCAAAAGAAAATTTTCTAAAATTTTAGATAACGTAAAAATCATTTTTGAGTGCCAACGATTGAGAAATGTGTTTAAAAAATTCGATTGAATTTTATTTAATTAAAATGTGAAAAGAAAATTACTTCATAGGACCCATTCTCACTTTTTAAAAGATTATTTGTGCCAAATTTGGTATTTTTACATTCAGTGATCTACTCTGCACAACTCTAACAAACACACGTGTGCAAACATTCTCTTCTACTATAATTAGAAATTAATCAGCTAATCCCCTACCAGTAGATTTGCATTTGAATTATTTTAAATTTGAAGAACGTATTTACGATTTAAATTATGGATTATTAAATTCATTCTGGTAGGTTGTTCATACCATTTTTCCTTTAGAAGAAAAATTCATGGGGGATATAGAGAAGACAATACATTTTCAAACAATTGTTAGAGAAATTCACCAATCATTATATTTAACCATGCAACAATTATCTTCATAGAATTAAGCACTGATCATTAAGCAAAAGAAGATCTGGAAACAAAAATTAAATAGAAAATTTTGAAAAAAAATACATAATTTTACCGTATATACCGGATGGTTACAATTAAACTTCCGCTATAAACAGTATCATACAACGTATAAAAGACAAAGAAATGCAACGAAATTTGGTATGTAGACTATACAAGAGATGCGTCCACGGGAAAAAAAAAGAATTTAGCTCCAAAATGTCCACCAGAGGGAGGCTTTACCAGAAAAACATTAATTTTGGCACAATAAACGACCAAAACGAATACAGAAACAATTTTAACATTTATTGACTAGTGTCTGATCATCATGCCATCTAACCGCATTAAGTAAAGGTAAGGAAAATATAACAGTAAGCTGCTTGAGAAAAAAAAATCAGTTCGCAGAAACAAGATAAGATTAGGACGAGATTCCGCAAGATGAGTACTTGTTTATCGTGTCCGGACGATGTAGGGAAGGGTGCTCAATATGACCACCCTCATTCACCTGCAAAATTTCAAATCGATGGTCAGTGTGTTCAACAGCACATCTTAACTAATCAGTTGTAAGGCTTCGCACATGAATCGTTATGGAGTTCTTTAAGTCATTGAAAGTTTCAACACAGTCACAACAAGATACCGTCATCATTACAGCTGGAAACGTCGACATAAAATATAACAACCAAAAATAACAAACGTTTCCTACCCTAACCTGTTTTGCATAAAGCTTCCTCTGCTTTGCAGACAAGCAAACCTCAATATTTTTTCCTAGATCTGGCAGCTTATCTCGGTTTTACATGTTATTACTCATTTTTCTTGTTCTGGATTATTAATATTGTTGTATTCCGTTTTGGTTGTTTATTGTGTAAAATTTAATATTTTTCTTGGAAAAGGCGCCCTCTGGTAGACATTTTGGTTTTTTTTTTTTTTTTTGAAATTCCGTGAGCACAACTTATGTATAGTCTACACAATATATTTCGTTGCAATCCATTCAACCATTTACTCTGTAGGATGCTGTTTATAGGGGAAGTTTAATTATAACCACCTTGTATTTTACAGTTAAGATTGCCGTATTTGCAATGGTGCGGTCGAGTGCGGGAACATCTTTACTCGAATCTTGAACATGTGATGGTACATGGTGAGTGAAGTATATCATCGACGTTAGAAAGCATGAAGTTGATCTGGCAGATAACTTTAAGGCACAAATTTGGTTAATTTTCATAATTTGTTCCAAAATAAATTAATTTAAATTCTATTCTAAAATAGCCCTGCATAGCTATGAAATAGAATATTAATGAAAATTAAAAATACTTTTAACTGAATTAAAAATACTGTTAAATTTGCAATACTTTTATTCTCTTTAATGTATCTGTCGATACATTAAAGAGAAGAGAATACATTCTGTTCAACAAATAGTAAGGATATATATATATATACAGTGGTGGCCAAAAGTGTGGACATTTTTTTGAAAGTTTCCTGTTTTTCAAATTTGCGTGCTTGTAGAATATATTAATTTTTACTTAAATACAAATGTTTATATATCAAATTGAAGGTAATTTAATGTAAAATTTAATTTGTTGTAGTTTTGTTGTAGCATTTGTTGTAGTTTTTATAGTTGCTTCAATGCAATCAGGATGAAGTCCTTCACCTACTCTACGTCTCACATATTTTCTAGCATCACTACCAAAGAGCGATATTTTAGTCTCATCGCTCCAGATTACTTGCTTTCATTGATTTTCTGACCATTTAATGTGTTCTTTTCACTTAACTCGTTTTTCGCGTTGCTTTTGATTTAAATATGGTTTTTTCCTTGGAATTCTAGCTTGTAGTCTAAATCCTGATAACCTTCTTCTTATTGTTCTTGAACTTACTGCAATACCCGCTGCATTCATTTAACATCTAATGGCATCTGATGAAATTTTTCTATCTTGAAGGCATAGCCGTTTAATTTTTCTATCGGCAGTAGCACTTGTGCACTTTTTTCGGCCTGATTTGGCCTTATTTTCCACTGATTTCGTTTTTTCATAACTTAAACAGAACTTTCGTACACCAGAACAAGTCACTGAACCACCAACTTGTCTTGTAATTTCAGCATAAGAGAGGAAAATTTCTCTCAATATGACAATTCGGCTTCTTTTTGTAGATGTCCAATCAGTTCTTCTTGTTGGTGATATTGTTTAAAATTAGTTTAATTAGAAAAAAGGACTTAAAATATTCAAAAACAGCAATACTCTATTTAATTGTACTTGTATGCATCATTCCGCAAAATATTTCCACAACAATTACTACTTTACATACCAAATAACCTAAACTATAGTTACAGACATTTGATGGGGTCCTCAGAACAGTGTTTGTGATTGGCTAGTACGCTTTTATTGCAAAACACGTCATTATTCAAAACGATTTGTGTTTGTTTGTTCTACTAAAATGAGCGTAACTTTTTTTGTAATACAGATATTATAATACTGTTTTTTTATTAAATTATACAATAAATTACCTTCAATTTGATATATAAACATTTGTATTTAAGTGAAAATTAATATATTCTACAACCACGCAAAGTTGAAAAACATGAAACTTTCAAAAAATGTCCACACTTTTGGCCACCACTGTATATATATATATATATATATATATATATATATATATATATATATATATATATATATATATATATATATATATATATATAATTGAATACTTCTTTGAGTTACCAAGCTACATGCGCGGATCTGTCTTTGTCATATTCAGAAACTGTCTTCTGAAATTCCTCTGTGCAGGCTATTGTTTATGATGGGCATGTTCCGTAAGATGGGGTAGGGATAAAATGATATCGGTATCTACTAACGGGTAATTTCTGCAAACTCATTCGTAAAATAAATTTAGAGGCTGTTTGTTTTTTTATCTCTTAATATATATATTATTCCATAATGGACACCATTTCTCTTTCTTTCTGTCATTTGCTAAAGAAGTCAGCAGTTTTCTTACACTTTTGTTTAATGACTATTAAACGCTTTTCATATTCAATTGTTTTGGAATGCAATGCCAAATTCAAATGAGTTTTATAATTATCATTTTTTTGAAGCTACAAGGTGAAAAAATCTAACAGGTAAATTCCCATTCGCAGTCAACGATAATTGTTTTGGGATTGTAATGCCACAGAAATTGTTCATCGAATTCTTTTGTTTGATGTAAAGATTCATTAGTACAAATGTCTAAATATTACATTACAAAGAAAAACTGCAGATGTCACATAATTTTTACTTCTTGTAGATGTAATAATTTGCTCCGTTCAGATGATTTTTGTTATTTAAAAGTTATGAACAAATTTTCTAATAGTTTACTAAATTCCCCTTCGGAATCATGGATAATTTCGGAAACCAATTGCATAAAGTAAAATTAGTGACTATAAACATATTATAATTAATCGACATTCAAAACTAAGATATACAAGATTAGCCTTGAATTTATGGTTTTTGATTATTTACATATTTTTAGTAAAATGTGGGTATTAGATACATCCCAAAAATATTATAAACAATTTTCACCTTATTGAAGAAATAATTTGTTATAAAGAAATATTATACAATTTTTACCAATAGATTTTATATCATTTGTCACAAATGTATTTATATTTTATAAATATATTTGTGGTTTATAAAATATAAACATATTTGTGGTTTGTAAAATATAAACACAAATATAAAGTCTATCGTTTGCATTGTTGAAATGATAAACTGGCATGAAATTATTTAAAGAAATCAGCAAAACTAAACATTCAGGTTTGTCCATCTGTTTTTTTTAGAACTTTTATAAGATTTATGGAAGGCGCAAATTTTATATGTATAAAATAACTACAGAATTTATTGAGACAACTTGAATCCTAACAGTAAAAATAAAAGTATAACATAAGGAAAAGTGAAATAAGGTTTTGGAAGTATGAATGAGTTTATATTTTATATTTTTATATAATTGAAAGATCCAACAGAGTATATTAAAATAATTTTTAGGATTTATTTATATATAATGATAGGTTTTAAATGAGTAAAATCGATTCAAGCTGTAAATTTAGTGTTAAAATTATTTTATTGAGTCTTATTTATTGATCTTTCTATTTTGGCTCAGCTCTTCAAAATTTTTTCCATGATTTTGCCTTTGGGAATTTTTCACAAAAAAAAAAAAAAAAAAAAAAGTATTTCTTCACACCTGGTTTATCAGCCTACAGCTATAGGTCAAGAGTCTTTTTATTCGAGATACTGCTGTTTGAGATTGATTTTTTTTTTTTCAAAATTCACTAAGGCATGAAAAATATTTTTTTCATATATATCGATCGATCTGCATTATTTCACACAAAATCTTAATCAAAATAAGGATGGACGTAAAATTAAATTAAATCGTCGAATATTGAAAGTTATTAAATATTTTTAATTTATAAAATAATTCCTTCGAGTTTCAGTAACATGTATTCGATTCATCCAGAGAAAAATAAAATCGCAATAGCTTTATTTAATTACACACTTAGATTACTTTTATTTGATTATATAGTATTCCGCACTCAAATTAGAAAATATTTAAATTGCCTTAATTATCATTTTTATATAGTAATACTTTAGTAATGAAATAAAATTGTTGGTAATACTATATCGATATATTTCATTGAGTAAAAGCAATCGCATAAATCAAACATCTGTGTTCTTTTCCTCCGAAAAACCGAAATTTAAAATGTGATTCAATATTATTCAAAGTAAAAGCTTTCTCGTCAGAAAAAAATAATTTCTTAGATAAAAAATAATAACTGGCATTTATTTTTTAAAAACGTATTATTTATTCTCAATGATATAAATAATATATAACATTTATAGTGACAAATTTGGAATATGGCAATTTTTACAAAAAATAAAAACCAAACTTTCATTCCGAAATCTTAGAATTTGTAAATTGTTTTGATTAAAAAAAATATAACCACACTTTTATCAAAATAAAAAATGGCACTGTAGTTGCATTCGTCTGAGGATATCTCAAAAATAATATTTAGAGCATTCGTTATTGAATCAAATGGAACTGATTTATATATTTTTCTATCAAGAATAATGCTTTAAAATCTTTTAACCATTACATATCTCATGGTGAAAGCTTTCAACAAATGCTTATGATCCTTTCTGAATTGCGGTTTTAAATCAAAGGTATAGAAAAAGAATTTCGCTTCAGATAAACAGAAATAAAATATTATTATTTTTGCTTTCCTCTTCTATGAAAATAAATGAGATTATTTATTTTATCTTTTTAGTTTCTCAGCATTACTCGATCATTCTTTGTACATTTCTTCTTGTTCTATTTGTAGAAGAAAGTTTAAATTTGTTTTTATTTAAGAATTAGGTAATGTACATATATTGCAGAAATACTTGATTACCATGCACTTACATTTCCAGAATTATATTTATCTTCTTTGAGGTTTTGTCCCTTAAGGAATATTTATTATCAGTATTTTGAGTTAAAATAATGCATGGAATTTTATAAAAATAAACAGAAAAATTTTGTTCCTTTTCTATTTTTGTGCAAACATATATTGGGAGCTTTTTTGATAAATTTAATGTCAGAAAACTGCAACAGATTAGAGTTTCTCTTATTCGTAACTTTGAAATCTTTTATTTCTTATTTTTCGTACACTAAAAAAAATGAAACATCGAATTCTACAGGCTTTAAAATTTTATAAATTAGCTTATTTCAAGGAGTTATTTGTAAGTCACTTAAAAGCTTCAGATTATTAGAATTTCGAAATTGCATATTCGTTCTATTTTCCCCATTTATAAATTTTTCACGTTCATATTTGTAAAATGTTTAATTTATTTTATACCGAGAGTCACATATTCCAGAGAAGAAATTAATAGCAATATATGAGAATAAAGTGGTATTAAAGAACTTTAAATTACCTAAAGGGTTTTGATATAAGATGGAAATTACCCATGATTAAAATTCTAATAACAAATCAGTCGAGTAAGTAATTAGAACACACATTTTTAATGTTGTTTTTTGTTTATTTATTTTACAAAATATTATAATTTTCATTTAAAAATTTGTTTATTTTTTAATATTTTTCGCGTTTTTTATTTATGTCTTATTTATAAAAATCATTTGCTATCTATTAATGAAATTTTTAAAAAAATGTCAAAATTCTTGCTTAAAAGTTAATAGTAGTTAAAATAGGTAACCGTTATTTGAAATTATTTTATTGAAAATAATTCTTCTGAAATAAGCGGATAATTTTTAAGGAAAACAATTGATAATATAATAAATACTTCGAAATGAATGTATAAATAAATTCCCAGCCATATAATAAGAAATATAATAAAAAAATGTTTAAAGAATTTTAAAGATTGAAGCGATAGCATACTCAAAACATTTTTTGATTCAAATTCAAATAAGACTGCATTTAATTTCCCAATGTGTTAAGAAATTCCTTCTAAAACATTGACAAAGAAATTTTAACAAAATATTCAATGTATGAGAATGTATCGTGAATTTAATGTATGAGAATTTAATCATCTCAAATTATCAATATAAGTCATACGTGATTGAGAAGGTTTAGAAATCGCATATTAATATGCTTATATTTTATTAAATTAAACGCTATATATAGTTATTATATTAATATATAATAATTATATAATTATTATATTAAACGAGAGACGTTATTTTATAATCCGAAAAGAAAATATATTTTGCTAACTCTAACTAACTAAAGTTTATTCCAGAATTTTCTTTATAGATTGAAATTATGAGCAAATTTTTCTTCTAAAATTGGGAGAATGAAATATTATATATAGCTATGACAAAAACAATTCTCCAGATAAGTTTAAAAGTGTTTGAATAAATAATTTTTAATAATAATTAAATTTTGATGTTTAGTAAAAGCTAAATTTCGAATTAGAGTAATTTAACAATATATTTAAAATTTGTTTTTAATAAGTTCTTGGTGAAATTCTCTCCTGCTTCAAACTTCATTCCATTTTCTTTTAAACTAACATCTAAATGACTAAAACCTTCGAAAATAAGTTAAAAAATAGTTGAAAGATTTTTTTTTTTTATTAAATAACCATAATTGCGTTGTAGATTGGAATCTATTATTTAAATATATCTTTGAAACAAAGTTAATGTCTAGTGGTTTTTTAAAGGAATTCTTAAAGTATTGACTTATAAAAATAATTAACTAGTGACTGCACACTGATGTACTTTGAAAGATTATTAATGTCATTCCTAAGAATGATTACTATGTATTCGAACAGAATGTCTTTGTTTCTGATATTTCGCAATCATCATCTTATTTTGTCTCCCATGGGAAATTTATTGAAACTTCATCGTATAAAATCATCTAATAAGTAATATATCTCTTTAATTATGTACAGAATTTAATGCTAAAAAGGAATGTATTTCATATTAGTTTTTATTAGTTTCAAGCATAAAAATGACAAAACATAAAACAATAATTGTATTTTATATGTGTTTCATTCTTGATATATTTAAATTTTTTGCATAACTAGATTTATATGATAGATGAAATATTTCCTTTATCAAATACTTAATATCTCATTTTCATTATTAAATTATCTGCTTAGATTTATGACCTAATATTAACTATTTTTATAACATATTTTATTTCAAACTGAATATTTTAAGCCATGAAATAATAAATTCTCATTGATTAAACACGTTCAAATATCACGTAGTAGTAAGGACTAACGACTAACTTTGCCCTTTTTTTATGAATTCATAATAAATAAAATGCTCTAGTCCTTTTTCATGATTTTTTAACTCATTATTGGAATCTAAAGATTTGTCAGTTCTTTCAAGACCATTAACCTATGTATATAGAACGAAATATAACTGAATTGTAATTACCATTCATTTAAATTCTTTTGCTTCCAGTCATTCAAAATACACATTTTTACATCGCCGCTCTTGTATAACTGTATTTCTTGAGAAAGCAACTTCCATGATGAAAGGTTTATCGCTTTACTTATATTCAAGACGGATATTTCGTAAAATCTATTAAACGAGCAAATATTTAATGAAGAAATCCTTTGTTTCACAAGAAATCCAAGTAGCAAAGCACAGATGAAGTGCGCATAAAAACAGTATCTGAAAATATCAAAAGAATTAAATAGTAGCACATCTCGCTAATTAAATAGTAGCACATCTCGCTAATTAAATAGTAGCACATCTCGCTAATTAAATAGTAGCACATCTCGCTAATTAAATAGTAGCACATCTCGCTAATTAAATAGTAGCACATCTCGCTAATTAAATAGTAGCACATATCGCTAATTAAATAGTAGCACATCTCGCTAATTAAATAGTAGCACATATCTCTAATTAAATAGTAGCACATCTCGCTAATTAAATAGTAGCACATCTCGCTAATTAAATAGTAGCACATCTCGCTAATTAAATAGTAGCACATCTCGCTAATTAAATAGTAGCACATCTCGCTAATTAAATAGTAGCACATCTCGCTAATTAAATAGTAGCACATCTCGCTAATTAAATAGTAGCACATCTCGCTAATTAAATAGTAGCACATCTCGCTAATTAAATAGTAGCACATCTCGCTAATTAAATAGTAGCACATCTCGCTAATTAAATAGTAGCACATCTCGCTAATTAAATAGTAGCACATATCGCTAATTAAATAGTAGCACATTATAAAAGCTCTCAGTGTAAAACACTGAAGATCTTACTTTATGATCATCATTCACTGGCCTGACTTGCTCTCCAGGGCTTTAGCCAGAAGTGAGATTTGAATTCTATTATAGAAATTGCTTTAATCCTTTCTCTTTCGAGAACCTTAATTTTTCTTGCCAAGAAACACCAAATGGTCGCCAAAGCCCTGGATCATTAGCATGGCATCCATTTAAAAGTCTGTAAAACTATCTTTCTTACTAAGAGTAACTATGCGTGGATGCAATTTTACATATCAATGGCGATCCAACGAACTTAAATAAGCATACGAGGGCTGCATATAACTGTGGGGAGAAACTACAGTCAAAAAGTGGATAATTAAAATACAAACTAATCGAGATACTTCATCTGATTGACGCAAAACTAATGAGCAATTATTAAGTTACATCGTAATGATTTAAAAAAAAAATTGTAAATAGTAGTTCAATTTACATTGAAACTTTTTAGGCACCCGTTTAGCAAATCGACCTACTAATTTTAAAAGCTTCCATTTTTTTTTTAAGTTTATAGCCCCAAATTTGTTTGTTAAATTTCCAAATCCCGCCTTCCTATTATCAATAGCTGGATTTTTAATCCTGGATAATTAAACAATCGTCTAACAGACTACTTATCCCAGACAATCATGAGAATTCGAGATATTACTATTGCGCTTACTCATACATAATATCTTCAGGAGTTGTAAAATTTATTATATTTTTTAATAGAAATATTAAAATAATCATCTTAAGTTCCTCTAATTGATTTGAAATATATAAAAGAATTATAAATTATTCTTGTTTTTAATTAATAACCAATGAATAGAATGATTAGTTTAAGAAAAAAATTGATTTTAGTTAGTTATCCAGAATTAAGATGGTAATCAATATTGAATATGCACTGGAATGCATAATGGGGCGAGATATCAAGGTTTCTACTAGAGCAACAGGACCATCTAATATTTTAAACATATTAAGACTTATAATAAATCGACCATGTTGCTCTTGACATAAGAAATGTATTTATATAAAATAAGCTTATTGTCGTCCATTTTCTGAATGAATGCTCTTACCCAAACACATGAGGCAGATTCAAAAGATTCTCAAGATTTCTACCATGTTGGAATGATATAAAATTTCGTTTTATGTTTAATGTATGAATGAAGTGCTGGAATAATAATAATTTTTTCATTAGTAATAGTGTCTAATTTTGCAAAGTGGTCAATTTGTTCGTTTAAAGGGTTACTAGCATGTGCCTTTATTCAGGAAGTATTGATCAAGGACCTTGCATTGAGAATACTATCCTTAACTCTGAGGATGCATTCTAATCTGAATCTAGTCCTTTTAAATGTTTAGAACGATTAAAATATGTTTGTGGAAACGTTATGTTTGGTATAGTCCATTTTGTTACAAATTTATAACAGTAAACTTCTCCTGAAAAATAGAATTATATGTTAATATTTTGAAGCAGAAATTAATGTGCGATAGATTATTTAGCAAAATATGCTTGGCCAGTCCATGCTTATTTTACATTTTTCACCCATCCATGTATACTTCGTATTAACAGTTTTCACGAGCATTAATTCTATGAACTACATTTCTTTTAAGAGGAATTTCTGAAGCCGGTATGATTCTATTAATGGGGTGTAGACCAAAATCAGCCTCGATATCCTCTTGAGAATCAAACCCAAATCTGGAATTTGATTTGTGGAGATTTTGCCATTATGTGAAGATATACCCATAAAAGCATTCAAGATGTTGAAAATTATTTCTTGCCAGTCAGACATTTGCACTAGTTTTTTTTTAAAGCTTCTAAAATTTTCTCTTTGTTTTCTTCATTCCTAATCTCGGTCTCCTTGTAAAAATCTTTTTTTGCTTTTTGTTCCGTCTATCTTACAGTTTCCTATGTTGCTCTACAATGATTGAAGGTACTAAATCTGTAAATGTTTCCATTACATCGAGATTATTCATATTGGCATTTTCTCATGTCAAATTCCTTTTCTCCAAATATCTAATCTTCATCTTTATTATGACCATTTTGTGGTTGACTATTTCCAGCTCCTTCAAATCATAGATATCTAGTCTAGCTTTTCTTCTTCTCTTAGTCTATTTATCTTTAATTATGTTTATTTTTCAAAAGTGGTGATAAATTCATTCATAACCTCTTCTTCTTGACATTTTCTCCTTAGTTGTCTGTAAGGTAATTTTTATACGTTTAAATTATTACTTTATATCACAAAGTATTTTCTTAGAAAAGAAGGCATCATCTTCATTGGGAGTAGTTCGGACTCCTTGTCTTCTCCATTTTATAACCATATCCTGCCTATCAAGATGTATGGTAAACAAAAGCAGAATTCAAACAAAATTGATAACTGAATATAAATGCCAGATATACTTTGGACTTTATAAAAACTGTATAAAGTAAATAAATACTAACAAATTAATACATAAATGTAATGATGCGTTGATAGAAACTCAATTACGGAAAAAGCAATCAGTATAAGGATAAGAAATGTCTCAGACATCAAATGAGAATTGGGAGAGATAAAGTATACAGAAACGCAGACAAAGAATAAAACTAACAAATTAATATTAAAATGGTGTCAAAAATACCTTAAATGACTTAAAAGTCCAAAATCACAAATATCACACACGGTAAAGTGTTTCTGCAATACAAATGTCTCTTGATTAACATGATGAAATAAGTTAAATCTTTTAAAAACACATTACAAAAATAAATAGAATCATTCAAGAGCAATATAAAATACCAATAACAAATGCACTATTAAAAAGGTTCAATAAAAATGAGTTAAAATCTATTTTTTATGGAGGAAAACTAGAAGATTACGTTTCATATTTCAGATTGAAATTTGTATTTAGAATTGATGGGCAATTGATATGCTATGTCTGCTTATATAATAGTTATTAATGCTTGCATAAAAGTGACATAACAATTGGTGATGAATGAATAATACCAATATTAATTTAGCGTCATTCTTCATTATTATAAAACCATGTCTCTCTAATTATCAATGAAATATAATAAGCTTCAGAATCCCAGCATATATTTCAGTAAAATCTTGTTGAATTATTTCAGATTAAATGAATTAATAATTGGTATTCAATTGATATTTTAAATTTACCTCATCAAATTGCTTATGCATAATGCTCAGTGAAGCGAGTACCATTTATCGCCATTTTACATATTTACATCATCGTCATCTGCAGGCCCCGATGGCAGCGTTAGATCTGAGGTGTGTGTGTGTGTGTATATATATATATATATATATATATATATATATATATATATATATATATATATATATATATATATATATATATATATATATATATATATATAATATGAATGAATGATTTACATTTTAGTAAATTTTTACTTCCTAAGTTTTGGATGTTACGTATGAAAACATGGGGAAAATTACGTTGTTATTCAGGAAGTACAGCTTGTCTATATGCATATTGTTAGATTCTTAGACTATAGTTTTAATGATAATATATTATTTGAGATATATTGTATCAAAATTAATTATAGCACCAACTTTGTATTTTCAATTTTTTTTTTTTAATTTTAAAAATTTATGTTATAAAATTTGTTATGCAATGATGTCATTTAATTAGTTCTTCTTAATGAGGATATAGGATTATTGGAAATTTATCATTGATAGCTAAATATTTGCTGTTCTGAAGGTCTGGTGCTTTTCCTGTAATATCTCAATATCATAACAATAAATATATTTTATTACAAAATATGAATTTTTTGTATGCTCGCATTTGTGTTTTAGTTCGTTTATACAGTATTTTGAAAGTGACTTCTTCTTTTTTTTACATTTTGAAAATCTTTATAAATTATTATAATCAGCTACTATAAGAGATGTTTTTGAATTTAAATGAATGGGATTTTTCTTTTTGTAAAAATTGGTGAAAAAAGTGATTTGCGAAAGGGACTCAGAAAGTATAAGCCTTCGTTTTAAAAACGATATTACATCTATTAATTATAAAATTAATAATTACTTTCGAAAAGACGTTGAGCACTTTTTTGTCAAGAGAATACAATAATAAAATAAGATTTAAAATACATTCCCAGGCAGTTCTTTATTTCTGAAAACTTCTGTATAACAAAATGAATGCAGTTGTATGAGATCCTGATATATTTTAAATCTCCTATGGATCCATTGTCCTCATATTGACGGGTTTAAGTTTGAAAAGCTATGTATTAATTGAAGAATCGTCTTCAGAATTTAATCTTCATCATAAAGAATGCGAAAATATTCCTAATAATTCTCCACAATGGACTCTAAACAAGCTTCATGTGACATAGCAAAAAGCAATTCATAAAAAAAAAAAATAATACATTCTTAAAATGTGTATTCCGTGCATTCTCTTTTATATTGTAACTACGTTTTGTATTTTATTATTCGCAAATATCGAGGAAGAGACAAATGAAAATAAAATAAGAAAACTCGCAGCTCCAGAGTCTGCGCATGCGGAGACTAAAGCCATAAATTTAGTGAAAATGCCAAACAGAAACTCCGCACGTTGCTTATCACCCGAACATTTATAACGTGCACACGCGGTATAATTTCTACTCTCGTCTTAACGAGGCAGTGACAGCAGGTCTTTGTTCAGCCAAGTCCATTAAATAAAGTGCGAATTCGATTATGCAACGACTCTTCGCTCTGCCGTCCGCTGACTATAACCACCATCCACTTGTTGGCAATTACCGTCTAGTTCTGTTTTCTCAAAGACTTTAGTGCGCTTAGACGTAATTTTAACGGCTGTTCATTAAATCCAAGTGACGTCATGTTCGCAAGCCGATGTTGGCTCTAAGCTCGACGCGTTAGTCTTGCCATTTACGTACTAAAGTGGCCACGCTTATATTAGTGTAGATAGAAATTCCTCTTAATAAAGTGAGCGTCATTAACAAGATGACTGGGCTGACTAACTGAATAAGGAGTGAAAGCCATGATCGAAACTAGTGTTGAAGAATTTTTACTTCATTTACGAAACCGTTCATTTTAGAATTTTAATTTAAGTCATTTCGAATTTTTAGGTTTGAGATTAACTTCGAAAGCATTCATTATGGTTAAACGCAGTTAATTAGATTTATGATGGAGTACACTCAAGATTGTTTGCTGATACATTTCAAAAAGGATCCCATGTACATCGTATTGAATTAGGGTTCTTATCTTTATTTGGTAGCGCGAACAAGGTTTATAACTGAATGAATCAGTCATTAGAGACTTGACTCATTCAAAAACTTTAACTAAGTTTCAAATCAAATTGTTCCTGCATTCATTCAATAAAGGGAATATTTAATTTTGCAGTTGATCACCTTTTATTTAATTGATTTGGAATAGAATAAGTTGAATGCAATTCAAAACTTTTCGAATAGTTCATGAGACTTTCTTAACATGGAAGATTTTCTCTTATATGGGTCTTTAGATCACGGAAAATGTTTTCATACTGTTATGATTCATTAATTTTCTTCAGTACATCGATTTTTGAAACCCCTAGTTTATGTTTTAGACAAAAACATATATCCTTTTTACACTCTAGAATCGGGCAATCAAGCAAGATGAAAAACCGTTCAAGTATTGTTGATTTGTATGGAATAATCAGATTCCGCATCCTGTAAGCGTAAATATAAAACTTCAATATTTTATATATATTATTATGTTTAAAGACACGTATTATCAATTAGAAATTAATGATGCTTGAAAAATTATCAAATTTTGTATTAACAAATATTAATACATTCATTTTTATGAATTATGTCCACATAGTCCAAAAAAGAATTTAAAAGATATATACTGCAAACATAGGAGATTGAATTACTAAAATAAAGAAAATGCATATTTTAATGATATTTTATTCGCAAAATTTTTTATTGGAATTTGAATTCTTTTTATTTGGCATTTTCATATCTTGTCATTCTTTATTTCTAAGATTCTTCTTTCCCTCTAAAGCAGTATTTTAACCATTTTAATCTTCCTATAAAGTAGGAACGATATACTTCTTTCTGTTTACTAACTTATTTGAATTTTAAGATTATCCCAATCATTTTTTGCAATTAGAAATATTTGTAAGTTTATGATTTCTAATAGCAAATATGTTACCATAGTATGTTACGAATTTTAAAGCTCTGTTTTATGAGAAGAGTCAAGATATTCCAAGGTAATTCTAGGCAGTTTACGATTACAAAATTTAGAAATTCATAAAATCGACTCAATTCATACGATTTTTTCAAAATCACATAAGAACTGCATTAAGCATATGGAGACTTATTGACATTCTTCTTTCTCCCTCCAGCAAAATTCACAATCGCTTCAAAAATGTTAATGTGAATTTAAATGCGATTTTGAATTTCATATACACCATTTCAGAATGAGTAATTCAAAAAAATACAGTTAATTTGTTTTTATTATTTTAAACTCAGATTATAATTCGAATTTGGGACAAAATCATACTTTGGAATGTCGTACAATATCAGAATTGATTTCTCTTCAATACCACGCGAGACTGATCACAAAAAAACCATATTGTGCAAGCAGACAAGAATTTAAAGGAGAAAGCATTCCCATTGGCTATATTAAAGGAAATGAGAAGCAAGAAGTAGAAATGATAAATGCCAATAAAGTGATTCAGATAGTTGATTTATTGAATCACATTAATTTTTAGATCAAACAAAAATATAATTCCAAATAGAATAATACCATGCATCTGCAAATATAAATGCTCGAGATGCAACGCTTTAAATTAAATTGTGTGGTTAAATTGAATGATAGATTAATAGTATATAACAGAAAGTCCAACAGTTCTATCCTAAAGTGATTTCAGTATGGAAGAAACACTAAGTCGCTTCAGGGGCCTCATCAGAAATCAAATAACTCTTCAATGAAATAATGTATTTTAAGGTTTAAAACATAAAAAATGATGATAAAAAACAGAAAGAGAGTAGAGACTTTGTTGCGCCTAAGGTAATGAAAGAATATTGAAAATTTTATTTTCTGACATTAAAACTAACTCCTCAGAGATTTTAAATAAAATTAACTAGAGCTGTTCACTTACATATAACTTTGCATCTTAGATAAAATACTTACATTTTATTGAAGTGAAACTAAGTTACTATTTGATAAAAGTAGAAACACCAACTAGAATTTCATGAAATCATTTGAAAGTCCTATTAAAATGACAAAAACGAAGATAAATGTTTTTTGAAAATATTTATAAGTGATATCCATTATGTTCAGAAAGCAAATGATATACAAGAGAAAACCCACATTTTTAGAAAATATTAATTTGTAATAAATAGTACCATACACTTAATATTTTCACAGATAAAAATGTATACGTGTCAGGCTCTCAAAGAGTAAATCGTCCGTTCAAGTAATATTTGTAAATGTTCCTCAGTATTAATTGCAGATTAAAAAGAACACTAAAAGCTCAAATTGATGTTGAATGACATTCACAATAATCATATCAATTTCCTCATTGATTTATTTTTTAAAGAATTTGGTAAACATCAATAAGGAAATGATTTCTTTAAAGCACGTCTTATACTTTTTTTTTTACTCGTAACATGTCTTAATTTAATAGAATCGAAAGGAAGCTACTTGTTATGAATTCTAGGTTGGATTTAATGGCCAGTTCAAAAATAAGTTTATTTGATGTAAGATGAGAAAATATGTAGAAACAGTAATTTTATCATAAATCAAATAATATATAAATTATGTTATTATTTATATATTATTTAACTATTATAAGTTATTATTTTTTCTGACACAATAAGCATTTAATTGTAGGCATTTGCTATCATACTTCACATAGTTTGAAATTTCTTCTAAAAGGTTTCAGTAAGGATTAAAGTCAGCTCGTAACAAGTACCGTGGGACACATTCACACTTTCGAATCATTGCAATGCAAAACTTGTTTCGTGTATCGAAAGATATAGTAACCACATGGTGCCAAATCTGTCTTGTACAAAGGATGGAAACAAAAGGAACTGCAAAATTTCTTTGATGCATCTACTGGTGTGTGGACTGATACTATTGGAAACCAAAGCCGCATCGAAATTCAAGATGACTAGAAGCTTGTTTTAGATGTTCCGAGTTCATAAATATTATGCAATTCACGATGATTCGCAATGTGCAAAATAATTTATATTATAAAATAGTTTATTTTACAAGATTCACTTTGGGTGGTAATTCCCTATTTAGCTGCTACTTTCCAAATATTCTTACCGATGACTGCAATACAGAATTCAAATTCAACTTATCAATTCACAATCTAAGCTCATTTTCACTGAAAACGAAAGATTTACATGCAAAATTTCCCTTTGTAATTTGTTGGTTACAATTTGACTGTTTTGAAATGCATGATTCTGATTTTATTCACGCAGTTTTTTTCCTAATATGTCATTTTGTATTAACTGCTTATTTCAATAAAATGAATAAGGGATTTAATATGAATTTATAAATAATAAATAAGTTTACCTAAAAGTAAATGCAGTAATCATTTGTAACAATATGTAATAAATAAATATACCTGATAGTTAATAAAGAAATTTTGAGATAATGATAATATCAAATTAATCAGAAGTATTGTTATAAATTACTTACTGAAAAATATACTTGCATTAAACGTACTTTTTAGTAAAAAGGAAAAAATTGATCTGTATTTTTTTAAATTACTCTTTCATGACATAATGAATTATCCTTTTCCTCATGAAGTATCTATTTTCATATGTAATATTCTTAACAAGCGTATCTAAAAAAAAAAAAAAAAAAAAAAAAATGTCTTTCCAATTTTGAAATAAAGCTTTACATCACAAGCAATCTTTTTTTCCCTCAGGAGATTGCGAAACAATCTAAAAATAAATCATTGTAAAAAAAAAGTAACTCAGGAAAATTCTTACTATCGACAAATATCCGCCATTATGTATTATGGATTGCCCGTATTTTGAAAGTGTGTCAAGGTACATTGAAGTGAAACGTTAGGAATCTAGGACGCTATGCATTTTCGGAGCAAAGATTTGGAAAAGTGCCGCAAATTGAGAAAGTGAAAGGTTACTAAAATAGATACTTAAAGTCAAGAATGTATATTATAGTTATCAAAATTTCTGGTAAAATTGCTTTTACTTTATCATTAAAGATGAGATTAAAAGGGAATGAAAAAAATTAGAATTACAAGATTAATAGAGAAAAATTGTTTCTATATTTAAAAATAATATTCCACAATTAAATTTATTTCTTTAAACTGGAAAAATAATTCATTTCTTTTTTCTCATTGTTTCCTTTATTTAAATAAATCAATAGATTATAATTTTTTTTAAATGAAATTTTTCTTGTTTCTGAATTTCTAATGCTGAATACTGAATATTTTAGAATTTCTTTTGCTTTTTTTTGTAAGTTACGCAAAAAAAAAAAAAAAAAAAAAAAAAAAATCAAACTTCCAAGAATTTTTAGCAGTGCATTTCGATTTGTTTACGCATCAATGATTATAGTCATTCCTTACATCTTACAGAAATTTAGTTATTAGCAGTAACTGAACTGTACATTTTAAGTCCTCTCATAAATTTTATAATTTAGGATATCTCTGGTTATACGTGATCAATGAAATTTTTAAAAAATCATAGAGAAAAAGTATAAAAAAGAATTTGCAGAAATATATTGAATGTTTACAAGAAATTTTGTAATGAATTTTTGTATGAGAAATGGATTATTAATTTATATCGATATATTTGTATATTCTATATATTTTCTTCAAAGTACAACAAATTATCAATTGACTTTCATTAAAACTAAAATAATATTTCAATTTGCAGAAGTAATGATTCTTCAATCTAATTTTCCTTCTATTGTTCTTATACGAAAGTATTCAAGAATATTCCTTTTGAAATCTCATTGTTTCTTCTCTGTATAGTATTATTATATGTGAAAGAATTGAATATATACTAAATTTTTTATATTATAAAATCATTATATAATATTTTATTTTAGGTTAAAATCCCAAGTAAAAGTTTAATAAACAAAATCCTGTCAGTATTAATTTCAGTTTGAAAATGCTAACAATAAGCTGTTGGATTGTTTTCATGTTTGTAAATGCCTTTTTTATTGATTTCAATCATCCTCTATAATAACCATCACGATAGAGATGAATAATGACTGACGAAAGCAAAGTTTTAGACAAAATGAATTTTTAAAATTTCTGGCATATTGAACTTCAAATAATATCTCAAACTATTTCAAAATTCTATGATATATCTGAAATTTAATGGATTCGTGAGGCCAAATATATTAGAAATTAAAATTAATGAGTGATTCATAAATTTACTTAAGTACTTATAAATGCATTTTAAAGGTATAAGGAACCATTACTCATGAAAATTATTATTATTCATAAGGTGTTTTCATAAAATGCATCAAACAAACTTTGCAAAATGTTCAATCTAGGACTTTATCACTTCTAAATAGATTTACACTCATTTAGAAAGTGAAAAAAAAAGTATTTCTAAATCAGCAGTTTACATGAGAGTACCAGAATTGAAATGTGAGAAGAAATCAATATTATAATTTTGCACAGCTAATAAATTTTGAAAGATATGGCTACACAGACACGGACATATGCATAGATCTATACATAATGTGAACAAGCTAGAGAAATTATTATAAAAAAATTCGCCATTCGAAGCATTGAATTTTTTTTAAAAAAATAATTTCTAACATTTCTGTTAAAAATAGAATCATTTTGTGATTTTCTTGATATTTTTATCGGCTTCTTAGTTCATTATATTCAGAAACAATTCATATATTTAAATTAGAATAATTTGTAATAATATATGATATATTTTTTTAAAAAAATCAGCCTCATAAATTAGCAGAGTTAATGCTTTACTATGTTATTTAGACACATTTTCCTCAATTTGCTTCAAACATTTTATTTATGCGATTATTTTACGGAAGTGCATTACAAATTTGAATAATTCCCTTCTCTAATTAACATATGAAAAAAAGAAAACAATAAAGATGAAATCCGTATTAAAGAGATGCTTATTTATATTTGAAGTGCTTAAATAAGGACATTATCATTAACTACAATTATCGCAATTCGTTACGCCTTTTTAAGAATGTTTCATAATTAGCAAGTCACTTTTCTAATCTGATGCAAGCATTAAGTTTTTATTTCGAAATGTAATTTACAGATAATTTCTCCAAAAGAAATAATATCTATCTTTTTCTCTCTTTGTTTTTTAACAGCAACTGAAGAGAATAGTCTCAAATGTTAAGACAAATTTTAATGGGGCTTTATTTTGTTTACTTTATTTTCATTTTGATTATGAATCTCATTTTTGAGGAAATAAGTTCATTTTTTTGTATTTATTTTAATAAATGAATAATAATAGAAAACAGTTTCTTTTATTTAACTTGTAGAATGCAAGTGTAATTTAATTTAATTGATCTTATATAATAAAGCATTAAAAAAGACATGATAAATAAACTATCAATAGAATGTGATGTAATTCATTGTAATTATATATGCGATTTCAGTATGCAATAAACTTAAAACTTTGTATATTTGTAAGCTTAAAACTTTGTTTTGTCTGTAACTTAAAGTTATGTATAACATATAAAGCAAGTTTCACGTATATTCAAAATAACTGGATATTTAACACGTTTTGCGTTTTTAAATGAAATTTTAATTAGTGAAATAATAAAAAGCAATATTCATGTGCAGAAAGAATTAAAAGTAGCATGATTATGGTAAAATCGAATGAACAATTATCTTTACTTAAAATATCAATATAAATGCTCTTGATATAAGTGTAATACGTATTTTAATGATTTATTATAATTAATTATATAAAAGTTAATTTAAATGGAAAAAAAATTAAGAACTATTTTCTGAAATATTTATCTTTATATGTCAAACATTACATTAATCAATCATGTAACAGAAGTACTTAACAACTAATATTTATGAAGATTCAATATTTTCCGATAAGTACAGCAGCTCTTATATAAATTGATTTTCAATGAAATAAAGCAGGATTTTTTTTACTTAAAATGTTTTATTTATAATGAAAAGAAACAAACCGCCAATATATTGAATGTATGTGAGGCAGCAATGTTTAGCGTTTAACCTTCAATATTTGATGAAAGCAAATAAAGATCATGATTAATTTTGAGCATTTATTATCTCTTATTTTCACCACATAACTTCACATTATGAAATGACCCACATATTACTCATTAACCTGGCTGTCATTTTGCATTAAGGGAAATAAAGATTAATGAGAATGAATACCTGTCACAGGTAATTTAAATCAATCGAGACTGTTTCGCTTACTTTAACATATCGCCCAAAGAAACTGAGATTTCAGTGATTGATGTCCTTGACTTCTGAAAAATGATTTTATTTTTCAAACTGTTCCTGGTGGAGGCATACATTTACACGCTATGAGATAAGTATATTAGTGTCTGTTAGAATTTCTTCAAATATAGAAAATCTGTTATGAGAAATGATACTATTTCCTTTAATAAATTTTTGCTTCCCTATCATTTTTATAGTTAAATTTAAAACTAAAATTTACCCAGCCAAAAATAGTCAAACAAAATGCAAGATATGGTTTGGTATTTTTTTGACTCAATAACTTAATAGTTTGAATTATATTTTCAATACTGATTTATATAAATATATTTTATATAAAATTAGTAACATAATTGACTGAACTAAGTTCTCAATGAAAGACAAATTACATGCGAAACCAATAACAGTGTACACACATTTTTAAAAAAATACTGAAATTTGATATCATTAAGAGCACTAGCCAAATTTTTAAACTTTTTATGCCCTCTTGTATTATTAAGAAAATAACGTGAACCTACAGTAAAGGGTCTATACTTATTTTTTGAGAAATTTTACAGCTCTTCTAAAGGTGAAATACGGATGTTACAAAAATAAGTTAAAAAATAAAAGAGATTAAATAAATAGATAAATTAGAAAAATGTACGCTGTACCATAATAGAAACATAGTAAAAAATGTAATCATTTATCTGTAAAAAATTTTGAAAAAGTTTTTTGGTTATAAAATGACTTAAATTAAAATTTAAAGGCTTATACGGACAAAATCAATCAGCTTATAATTATATATTACCGGAAAAATCTGAAATGCGGTAATATATAGAATAATTAAGCATTTTATAGAAATCCAAAGCAGACCAGCAATATAAGATACGATTACAATTTCTCATATTTTCTAGGCATTCTATAGAGAGCCAAATCACAAACCGGAAAAGTGTACAATATATTACCAATGACACTAATTTGCTTTTTATAATAAATAAAATACAATCCAAGTACAATAAAAAATGTAATACATTTTCTTTATTGGCGTTAAAAAGTAGGGTATATAAAGTAGGATCAATTTTTTTTTATTTCGTTAATTAGAAAAAAACCTTTTATTTTATATAACCTTAATTTCTTATTACATATTTTGAATGAAAAATTTTTAATGGAAGTCTTTTATTATTCATCAAAATAACATTTATATATTTGAGGATTAAGAGTATTTTAATAATTAATTCAAGCGTATAATAACTGAACCATGATAGGTTTTTTATTTCATATTTTGCCTAAATAACAATTGTCATTCTATAGAATGTCTAAATGTTACATATAATGCTCATTGAAAGTATGTAATAAATTTTATAATTTTTGCATTACCTAAAAGCACCAGGCATTCCAAAAAATGCCTAGGTATTTTATAGAATGAAGATGCCTCATACATTGCCAATGATATGTATACTCTTAAAAAATGACTTTATTTAACTTTATTCATCCGTTAGAAAATGTTTAATATGTTTATCTCAATTCATCCATTTTAATAAATCATCGTAAAATGAAGAGAAATTTCATGATATGGGGTTTTCTTTAAAGATGCGCCGATATAATTCTATCATAAATATTTCTAGTGTCTAATGAGGAGAAAGATAAAAAAAAAAAAAAGGGTGCCTCTTAATTTGCTTTTCAAACGCTATTATTTAGTATGATTACAACGAACCTGGTCGATTTTTAAAGACCAAATACAACGTAATGTTCTGAGAATTATGCTTTTCGTAAATCAAGTTTCTTCTAACTTCTTGCTAGCTTTAAAAGAAAAATTGCCAATTCACTCAGTAGTGATATTTCTCTATAAACAGGAAACATAAAAGCTTTTATAGAAAGAGAGCGCATTCGCTTTCTTTTCAAGCGCTTATTTTTCAAAGCATTTGATGAAGAATTCTTCGTGGTATTCGATAAGTAAGCTGATTGTTTAGATAACTAGAAAGAAGTATAATTAGCTTTAACAGTGTGTTACAAATAAATTTAAATAACGCTTTAATTTTTGTTTTCAGGGATCAATTCTTCTTTCAAATCTATTCACCGATTTCTGTTTATTTTCAACATAGGCTTTCACGTTTTCGTATATATACCTATTATGTTTCTATTCTTATGTGTCGATCAACTTAGAAGATGAGTCAGAGGTTTCCATACAATTTCATAAACATTCTTTTATGAAATTTTATATAAGTATCTATTCATCTCCTTGAATAATTATTTTGGAATTTTAAATTTAAATCATGATTGTTTACTGTTACATTCTGTGCAGAAAAAAGAAACCTAGTCATCATCACAATTCAATATAAGCTTTTTTTAATAGTTTCTAGCTGTATTGTGCGTTTATAGTGGTTTTGTATTGAACTGGGGACAGCAGTGGTAAGATTTCGACCCATGAACAGGAAGGCTCCAGGTTAGAAAACAATTTTCACAAATGGCCTACTATGTATAAGAACCTGACGCTCGCTAATTTGGAGCCGAAAGTTCAAAATTTTTTCGCTTGCGCGTAATGAAAATTTAAAATAAAATTCTGTTCAAATATTACCAATGTCATCGCTTTGTAGTCGAAAGTTGCGAAGCTCGTTTCAAAAAAGTCATCGTGTTCAAAAACGTCATCAACTTAGAACTGAGTACATTAATGTAATTAAACTAAATATGATATTCAAACAGCTTTTCTATATTCAGATTTACTTGAAAGAACATGGCTAAATTTGCCTCTAGGGGACTAAATATTTCGAGTATCGGAAGAATAATATTCTTAATAAGGTTATCAGAAGAATAACATAAATTTCAATCAATATAACTTAACCAACAGTAGAAGCAATAGTAATTATTTTTTTAAGTTAATTATAATGCTATCCTTGAAAATCTGTCAATATTTGAAATTTGAATGCGTAAATATGACGTAAATGAAATGAGTATTAATAGTATGAGGTATGAGTATAACAGTGCAAAGGTGAAATTGATTAGTAATAGGATATTTTTCTTTCCACAGAATTGTATCAAATATTAACCTTCAAAATGGTTGTGGATCTTTTGTTAGAATTTGAAGGGCTTGCACCAGAGGTTATTATCTTTAAACATGGAGGTAGTGGCATTGAAGGTTAATAGGTCACTGGACATTCTGTTCTAATGGTAAATTGTAAATGCATGTGCTTATTGTTTCCGTCTCTTTATGTGCTGGTACAATTGTTGTAGCTCTGTAATGAAGTATTTGTCCTCTCGAGTAAAAAATCTGAGAGAACCATCATTACATAGAAATCATTTCATTGATTTATCCTATTGTATCCCCACATGTGCTATGAATGTATCAATTGCCAACGACGGAAAAGAAGAATAAAATCTATTGTCGTATCGACAGATATCACAGATTTAATTTGCGAATGATTTTAAAATGGCTAAATGAATTCCTAAATTCTTGTTTTTAAGGATATTTGAAATATAGAAGAGCTAATAATACTGCCTAATTAACGAATTTTTGGAATATATCATATAAAACAGTGTCGTATAACAGAAACACTCTCTTTGATGTCCAATTTCCTTAAATTTATGTTCTGGACACTTAAAAAGTATGTTTTAATTCCAAACAAATAACTGAACTTTGAGTTTTCTTAAATTTTTTCCCCAGTGTATTTAAAATTAATCGTTAATGAATTTGTTGGCGGCTAAATTATAACCATATGAATATGATTTTAATGGATACTGATATTAAATTATGTCAGTTGATATTAAACACAGTTATATGTTTTGATATCGTAGGAAACTACATTTTTTTCTGAATTCTTATTCCATTACAGCTAGAATGTGACTTTACCTCATCTAATACAGATTTTTGATTGAAAAAGATAATTTCACATTTTCGAAAGATAGTTTTTTTTTTTTTTACTGGATAAATTATTTATATTAGAAGTCATATACATATAGTCTGGTACAAATATTTTTCAATTATATTGCTTTTACTTCAAAAATGTAATCATTATTTTTATTAACTCATGCATATTCATCTTGAAAATGCAAACCATCATTGTTTGTAATTCCTGATTCATTAATTATTCATTATTTGCTTCAAGTATTTTGATTAGTAGCATTCGAATCCTAAAATTAGATTAGAAATATTAATATTCGAAACTAAAGTTGATTGTAAATTCTTATAAGCAAAGAGCTCGATATGGCTTTTCTTAATAAAATTTTGAATGAAAAAGGCTCAGATGTTTTGAATAAAATCTCCGATCTGTGAATAGGAATTCTAGCATCATTGATATATTTTTATATTTGGCAGCAGTTATTTCGAAATTTCAAATGATTTATTCTACTTGCATTAATATCTTTTGAAAACAGCCAATATTATTATGCCTTGAGAGAAATTAGCCATTAATATTTATGGAAAACTTAGAGAAAGCTGATGAAACGAATCTTAATATTTTTCCAAAGCTAAATCAGTTAATAAATAAATAAAAAAATACAGTTATTCGAGAAAAAGCAAAAATTTTTCTAATACATTTTTTTTCTATAAAAATCTATTGCAGTCGGTTCAAAATCATTTTACTTTTATTTCGACTTTCATTCATTTACCATTTAAAATAATAATAAATCTGTGTTAGGAAGAGTATCTATTTACTATTTTAAATAAATACTTTAAAGATATTTAAAAAAAGGATTTTAATCAATCTAGTTAGTTTTTCATAATTGATTAATCGAAAGACTTGTAATAAAAAAAACCCATTTATTTTTACAATTTTCATTCAGAAATGATTTATTATTGTGAGAAAATTAGCAATTTGGTATGAGATATATAAGTTTGATGTAAGTCAATCAAACAATGAAATATACATTCCAGAAAAAATTGTATTTCTAACAAAATCAATGAAATACAATAGAGAGAAAAAATTAATACAAATTCTCATTTGTTCCTCTTTTTTTTCATAACTATAGTATCGTTACAATGCTTCAATACATTATTCACCATCTACTGGTTTTGTTATCGCGCATTTAAATATTCCTTCACATCCATTTAAATATATTTTAAGTCTCAAAAATTACTCCCGGCAAACAGTTTAGAAGCAAAAAAAAAAAAAAAAAATGAAATAAAAATGTATTCAAAATATTCCAAAACATCACTACTAATTTGAGATTCTGTTAAAAAAGAAATCAGTTTTCAAAGAGTGTTTATTTATAAAGATAAAGATACTGATAAATAATGTGTGAAGAAGCAGTACTCATGTGTAAGCATTGAAGCACCAATAAATTAAAAAGAACTGATGAAATATGCTCAGAAAGAATAAAAATATTTTCATATAGAGAATAAAAAAAATAATAAAAAGAATTGTTTGAAAACAATTACAAAACAAAGCATTTCCTTGTCTACATTATAAGAACTATAAAGATGAGATAAAGATGGCAATAGTAAGAAGGCATATTTACTGAAAATAATAAGGGCGAAACAGATTTTGTAAACATGAAATTGTTAGTGTTCTAAAAAGAACATAATTATCTTTGAAAATCAGTCAATCAAATAATTATAATTAAATTTTTTTATTAAACATGAGAAAAAATTATTCTGGTAGGGAATTTGAATTTCTTTAAAAAATGTAATACTATGTTATGTGATATATCAAAGCCTGAAATCGGAAAATTATGTATTTCTTTTAAATATTAGGATCAAAACAAAACTAAAATTATATGAAGCTTTGATGGATGTATCCTGAATCATTCGCAGTTTCTTTCAACTTTAAAAAGCATATTCGTATATAAACATAAATTTTAGGGTATTTCTTTCTTATTGTAGGAAGATATCCAAACGTACTGGTTTTAGCACTTAAAAGTTGTTTGATTTTATTTCTCTCTTCAAATTTTTGATAATATTATTCCTTTCTTAATTTTAGTAATTAACTTTCTCAGATATCTGACACATATGAGTGTGTTTAATTCATTTTCATTAAAATATATCAGGAAAATAACCAGATTCTAATTTACTGGAAGTCTGTTTTTATAATTATGCCAAAAAATAGGAAAGCCTTCACTGAATAATAATGTTGACCATTTCATTTTATTTTATGGTGAGTGCTTTGCGAAAATTCTAATATTTTTAACATGATTTGCTTCGTAATTATTCAAAGAATATAATTGTTCGAAAGAAAAATCAAGTGTGTAAAATTAATTTCTTTCTATGACTCTAGGCTGTTGAGAGATGAAATTTCATCTCCAAGAAGAACTTGGTTGAAATAAATAAATAGGCAAAACCTTTGTGGATAAGATTTTTATAAATGTGCAGTATCACATGCTAAAAAATGTCCGAGAAAAACCATTTTAAAAAATTATATAGTTATACATTATAACGGCTGAAATAACTTTCATAAATAAATAATTTCAAATGAACAGTGAAATGTTGTGCAGGTTCCACATGCCATGTTATGGTATGAAGTTCCTATCCCACATGTTGAGTCAAATCAGCAGTTATCAGTGTTTGTTGTACACGACGCTAGATTTGCTGTCCAATAATGCAACGTGCATGCTCGATGGTAGAAAATTCTGATGCACCCGATAATCCTCATAACATATCAATGCTATGTGGAGCAACATACAACAACTGTCGTCTCTATACTAGTGGTATAGAGACGAGAGTTCCCGTGTTAGCATGGCGATACAAAATGACAATGAAACTTGTCTGGTTTCTATTTTGACGTTATACGTTATCAAGCTGCATGAGACTATTACGAGAATGATCTTGCTGTCCTGGTAGTTGTATCTGACCATAAATCCTAGAGTAAAATCGGTGTGTCCACTCCCCAGACAGCTTGGTTTCAAGTGTTCACTTGCCATAACTAATATTCAGCAATTAGTAGGACGAGGCTGAAATGACTCTCATATGTGGATACAACAGAATTACACTTCACCCTCCAGTTAGCTATAATTTGCAACAGTTTAAGATACAGATAACTGTTATATTTAATATTTAGTGGCATAAACGATGTAGGGTGTCTGATTCGGAACAATTCAAGAAGTAATCGATCAGGTATCTTTCACTGTTTCACTTTAGTGTTCCTGGAAGCACATCGGAAGCTTAGGGATACTTTCTTTTACAGAAATAACATGATTCGTCACAGATATGCGTTCTGTCACAGAATGAATATTGCGATATTTCTTCTGAATAGTGCCCGTTTGCTGCCGAACTCAATATATTTTGTCAAAGTATTTCCCTAAGTCCATTATTGTCTACAAATATATATAGTGGATACATCCTGCCAATCTTTCTGCTTTACTGCAAAAAAGAAAATCCATATTTTTGTAATGTACACGAAATGGTTCAAACTTAGTATCAGACGCTTCCTTTTTTTGTCCCCTAAAAAGGCATCCTTCAATTAAAAATAGCTCCAAAAAGTACAATTTAGTAGAAAAATAATTTCCATGAAATTCATACTATTTTATTTAAAGAAAACATTGTAGCATAATCACGGTGGCGATATTAACTCCACTCATATCAATATAGAGTAAAATTTGATTAGATATATCTTTCATTTGTACAAATGCGTCTCTTAATTTTCATTTATCCATAAAGTCTCCTTTTTTAGAGTTGAGGATTTATTTTCTGCGAATTTATATTTTCAAAATTGAAATTAATATTCAAATTTTATAAAAGAAATTATGAAACTGACAAGCAGCCATTTTCTGTTTGACCATTTATCTCTTCAATTTGCATTTTCCACAATATCATTTCGAATGATATTTCCTGCAAAATTTTATGTATCATTTAATGTTTGAAAGCAAATTATAATTCATATATTCCTTTAACACCTTTAATCTTGAACACATTTTATTAAATAACTAGCCGCCTTTGGCGACCAGCCAGTTCGCCAATCTTAATGTTCGTTAAAATTTTAATAATTAAATATTTTATGCAATTTCCACTTTAATAGCTTCTTCATCAAAATATTTTAAAACTTCAAATTTTGATTATCATATAATTCATTCATAATATTATAAAGGCCTTCAGTCATAACGTAATATGTATCTCTCTCATTTTCTGTTAGCACCCGTAGAATTTATGCTTTAAATTAAAGTGGAAAGAATTTATCTTCAATTAATATAATAATATTTTTTACTGAAACAAAGCATTTTTTTATAATCTGATTACTGAAAATAGAGTCACTCAGCGTTTAAACTTTATGAGCACTAAAGAATATTTTTTAAATTTATGTAATATCTCAAGAGTTGGTCAACAAAATTTTCTTAGATTCATTATGAGCAGATCGATTCATTAACAATGTTTAAATTTAAATGCATCAAACACTAAGAAAATAAAACGAATCGTTTAAAGTAAACGGTTGAAAACAGGTTTTAAAAAAACTACTTAAAAAACGATGTACTTAAAACTATAAGCATATACAAAAAATATATAACTAACATAAATACAATTTACTTACAAAAGCATGCAACTAACCCAAAAATAATTTAAATCATCCATTGATAACGTTGTCATGGCAACAATCAGAACAGAATGCGCATGCGTGAATTTTCTTCGCCAGTTACGTAACGCAAATACGTGATTTTTTCTACGCCAGTTGGGGTAACGCTATGCGGATTAGAAATTTTTAATTTCCTTTATTCTGTTTTATTTTAATTCAAAAGTACTTCAGAATGAATCTGAAAGATTGATTCATTAACAATGTTTAATTTTAAATGCATCAAACATTAAGAAAATAAACAGAACCGATTGAAATAATCCGCCGAAAAATTTTAACCCTAGCCTCATTACTGTTGGGAGAAAAAAAAACTGAAGCCTTTCTCGTTTGCCGCTGGGGATAATGGAAGATTTTTTTTGGCGGAAAAGTTGGCGGTGGGGAAAATGGAAGATTTTTTTGGCGGGAAAGTTAGTTTTTAATTAATAATTAAAATTCTAATTATAAATTCGAAAAAAGAAACCCCAGGTGCACATTCTCAACCTCCAAGGTATACATGTACCAAATTTGGTAGCTGTATGTCAAATGGTCTGACCTGTAGAGCGCCAACACACACACACACACACACACACACACACACACATTGAGCTTTATTATAAGTATAGATTATTTTTGAATTCATCAATGCGTGAATGATTAATTAATCCTCACAAAATAAATAAAAAATAAGATAATAATAAAAATAAGTTCGATAAAAAATTAGTTTTTAATAAACTTCTACACTTCAAAGCACCGTTAGCCACCTCAAATGGAAAAACACAATAAAATTATGAAGTGTAAATATGAGGTACTCTCTGAAAATTTAGAAAAAAGAAATACTGAACCATATTTGCTTTTGGAATCTCACTACTTTCTATAAGATAACATTCTAACTTATTCCGCCATTCACAGGAGAAATTTAGAGAAACAAACTCTTTCTACATTTTTTTTTTTAATATAAGGAACACATATTCTGCAAATACACGAAATCTTAGTGTTTTCTATATCTTAACGAGCAAATAATTGTACATTATTCATTTGTTGTACTTATAATTTTCCTTCAATTTTTGTGCAAATTAAATATTTATCTCAATAAACAAATAATTAAATTGATTATATTTATTTATAAATTATTCTTGACGACTTAATATTTTCCATGATTCATTCTAATAAATTTTATTGAAATTTATAATGACTTTTTTCTTAATTGCACTACAAAGTGCTACTATTGAATGGAATCGAAATTTAATATTATTAAATCGAATATTTGATAGTTAAATTCTGAAAATATAAAAAAAAATTGCTTTATCATTTTGAACACACACATTACACAAATTTTCAGAGTTGTAGTACGCGAGGAATTAAGTAAATAATCGAATTAAGAAACTTTATTACTACTAAGGTGAAATTTAGAAATATAATATATAGTATAAATGAAAGTTATATAAAATTGGTATTAAAATCTTTGATGTGCAACAAGAAGAAACCCGAACCGATTCCAAAATAAAACCGTTCAAGAATTATATAAATTGACACTAATTAAGGTTAAAGAGTCTGCAAAGTAAGCAACGATCTTTTCATATCTCAAGTTTTTCACCAAAATAAAGAGAAAATAAACGCATGTATTACCAGGAGGGACGAAAATAAGAATACGAATACGAATACGAATACGAATACGAAAATAAGTACGCGAGGAATTAAGTAAATAATCGAATTAAGAAACTTTATTACTACTAAGGTGAAATTTAGAAATATAATATATAGTATAAATGAAAGTTATATAAAATTGGTATTAAAATCTTTGATGTGCAACAAGAAGAAACCCGAACCGATTCCAAAATAAAACCGTTCAAGAATTATATAAATTGACACTAATTAAGGTTAAAGAGTCTGCAAAGTAAGCAACGATCTTTTCATATCTCAAGTTTTTCACCAAAATAAAGAGAAAATAAACGCATGTATTACCAGGAGGGACGAAAATATCTAAGTAGCAAAAGAGATTAGAAGTCGTGTAGGCGATTGAGTGGGTGATGAACCGATAAGCCAAATCGTTTTACGGCTCTGAAGTCGATGATCGCATTTTCTAAGTAAAAGTTTGGGTAAACTAAAAAAAGAAATGGAACATAGCACTTACGTGTTCATTGGGATTAGGTGATTTCTCTGAAGATAAGTACAATTTAGAAACTAGACCCGTTTCGGAAGAAAGTATCCAAACTTATTAGTTATACTTGTGTGGGTTTTGAAGAAAATGTGTTTGATACAAAGTTGTAAAATAAATTATATCGATGTTTGCTATTAAGAAATGAAGTTATTTTATATTTTTCGTGTTAATAGTAAAATGAAACGTGAATAATTAGTTATATATTTATATGTATATAAACTTCAATGAAACTCCTACATTAAAATGATATTTCTAACGATTAAATAATAACAAAAGTAATTAGTTTAATAATTTATTAATCATTGCTAAAATATAAGCAAGCAAGCTTGGATCATATTTTTATAAGCAATACTCATTTTTTAAATGCTTTTTCTTAAACCATGCAAAGATAAGAATAACAAAATACATAATTGTCGTTTTGTGAAGAAAATTTTGATTTTATTATTGTCCTAGATCATTTTATTCAATTTTATATAAACATAAATTCTATAAAATTTATAATTTTTTTTTTGTATTTTGTTTTTTGCAGCTCAAATAGACATAGTTGATTTCGCATGTGCTAAAAATTAATTCTGACACCCATGATAACTATTTATAATGTGTTCACCAATATACGAGAATTTATTCATTTGAAGATGCAAAGACCAAATTAGGCAATGTTGTATCAAAATTGAGCTTAAACCATTTTTTTATTTCGCATAAGTATTCCAATAGAAGTTATCGAAATAATACTTGTAGAAAATTTTTACCGTGTTTTGAAAAAGTTGTCTTTTTAATTCATGAGTTAATTTTAAAAAAAATAAATTTCTTAATTATAACAACATTGCGGTAAAGCATATTATATGATTTATTATGTAGAAGTCATGCTTTAAGACGGATGGCTCTTTAAAAAAATAATAAAAATATTCATTTGAGTCTCATATAATATTTTATGTTTCATACTTCAAACAGAGATATTTTATATTGCGTATTAAAAATGGTGATAATTTTATCTCTAGTTAATTTATATTATGTCATAAAAATTACTTTCATTCCAATGAAAAAGAGAAAGTAAATATTAGCATATAGGCTTTATATATTATATGAAACATCAAAACTAATTTTAATATATTCACTCTAAGTCTATTTACTGAACTTTAAATTTAATTCTTTAGAAAATTATAATGAAGAATAAATTTCTATCTTTGGAATATAAATTTTATTTAACTTATTTACTGAAAGTTTGGACCTTACGTATATATGCATGCCAAATGTTTCATAAATATGCTAATACAATCCTTCGATAAGCAAGGTAAAAGAATTTTAATAGCATTATATTCATAGCATATTATCAAAAGTGCTTGTACTATCAAAGTATATATTTTGAAACTATATATATTTTGGTTTGCTTGGAGTGGTTAATATAATTATTCAGTGAAGTTTTTTTATTTTATTGAAAGATAATGTTTAAGTGTGAGATCAAAAGATGCCAAAAATAACAAGATAATTAGAGAGACTTACATATTCTTAAGTATTAAAACTTCAATTTCTTAATGAATACGCAGAATATATTTACGAAAATTCATCGTTTGCAAATGTACCGTCTCTGTCGTCCTTAAAAACAATGTCCAAATGTGGCTGAAAATACGGACAGAGGCTTTCCAGATTTCTTGCCTATATCTAACATCACTCGCCGAATATCTGACAAAACATGAAAGTCAATGCCCTTTCACATCGTCTTTTTTTATCGTCTTTATTTTAAAATAGAAGCTGTTTTAAATTTGAGCAGACGACAGGTTTTAGAACTTGGTGAAAAAAATGAGGTTTTTTAAGACACTTTTATTGGATAATAAATGAACTCCAATGATTTTTTCTACTTTCGAATTTAATTTCTGTATCATTTTGTATCTATTCACAATTTTTTCATATACGATCCAGAACTAGCCACGATAAGGTGATTAGATAGTTCACTCACGTTCTTCCCAATCATCTAGATAATTAGGAATTGATATTTTGTAATAATTTAACCTAAGAAATCTTTAAATCAAATTTTAAAATTGCGAATGTAGCATTTTGGCTGCAATTTCTCTTTCACTTTTTTTTTTGATGACATTGTGACTATCCTTTCTATAGCTAGAGCATAGAGAATTTAAAAATATCTCCTTCAAATTGACTTTTAATTTTACAAAATTGACGAAATGATCTTTTCAACTGAATTCTTGCTTGTCAACGAGAAGAGGACACGCAATCTATCTGCTCAATATAGTAAGTATCAAGAAGGAGTGTGTAAAGATCTTTGAATTTTGATTTATTTCTTGACTCTTCTATCTCTCTATTACTTATTTCTTGTATCTTATGATCTTTCAATTCTACTTTCGCAATGCGATCAAATATTTTATTTCAATGAATCGTAGAGTGATTACCATTTTTTTTATTTTACGTCTAACATTTCTATGATTGAACGATCTTCAAATTATAATTTGAACCATGTTCCGTTGATTGGTATATCTTAATATCGTACCAGACAAGAGCAGTATTCTCCAAAATGAAGTGTACTGGCACCTCGAGTTCGTTTGTATGATATGCTTGTAAAATAAACAACTGGTTTTCCCAAATCAAACAGTAGGAGTTATTCAAAAATCCATGATCTCTAACAGCTAGGACAGGAGTCATTAATGTGTATATCATACTTCATTAAATAATTTACCAGCATTTGCCACAATGTTCGATCAAATGTCAAACCTTCTATTAATGTTGATCAAAAATATAATAAATTACAGAATTCTACTTAAATTTAATTTTCTATACATTTACGAAAAATATAGATATAACATCACTGAATTTTTAGTTCTGCGAACCGACAGTAAGAATTATTACTCCCAGCTTCTATAATTTATTAAGATATCACTATATTTGCATCATCTTTTAACCACTGCGAATCAGTTTATTATTTTCTACATTATATATAGTTCAATATTTAATGACTATACTTAATGTTTATCAGAAAAGATTAAAATGCTGACTTGTTAATTGAAAAAAACAAAGGATCTTATCTTAAAAAGAACTGAAATGGAAAAATTTAATTTTTCTTTTTTCATTTCCTTTGGTGGAATAGTGTTTAGATTCCGAGATCTTATCAGCAACCATTGAGGCTTCCAACTTGCCAAAGGGCAAAGTGAAAAGAAAATAATTTCTATAAATCAAATGGAAAATATTTACTCTACATTGAAACTCGTTTTAAAAATTTCTTATATCTTACCCATAAATTTTCTCTTGTATTTAACAAATTAAATATCACAAATGTTTAATTGGATCAAAATCAATTAAAACTTTCATTTTATATTCAAATACTTAAAATTAGATTAACTTGGTTAAAAAAAATTTTATTCCATTTCATATAATAGCTATTTGTGAATGTCATAACGAGTATGATTTATTTTTCTTTATAAAGCTTATAATCATTAGATTTTAATCAAAATTATATATATTCACTGATTTCTATTTCAATAGAGAATTTTTAAAACCATGCAGATATTTCAATTATTTAATTGAGAATTCATTTAGAATTACTGGATATTTAAGGCGCCTTTCCCTTCAGCAAACAAATAAGTAAAGTCACAAATAAATCTCCCTGGAATTAAAGCTAAGTAAACTCTTTAAAAATGATTCAATTTGACTTTTCCCTTTAAATAAAAATAAAGCATTAATAATGCATATTATTGTAGATGGAATACTTGATGTTTCCTTATTAAATTTTTGACATCCCATTAATGAAATCTCTTAAGACGATTTAAGTACAAACAATAATATCCTTTGATCTTAAAATTTAATATTTGCCTTTGCTTCATAGAAATTTCTGAAATAAAACTGCAAGATTTATATACGATTTAAGAGAAATTTTTGATTGAATTCTGAATAAGAAATTTTAAATTCTTTTGAATTTAAAACATTTCAGTGGACATTATAATTCAGTTTCCCTACCTTCAGTAATGTGATTTGTTAGTAAATAACGTATAAGCAATTATTTTTCAAGAAATGTATTTTATCTTTTCTATTTTCTTTGTAAGATTCTGAATTATTTCTCAAACATGCTTATAAGAAAATTTGAACGTTACATTATTTAATGGAATAATGTCATCGGTATTTAAAAGTCCATGAAAAGGTAATTAGTATTTTGTTCAATCATAAAGTAAATATTTTACCATGGGCATTTAAAAAATATTTAATTTAAAATAAATTTGAAATTAAAACTGCCATCTGATAAAAATAACTAAAGTTATTGAATATTTATTCACAGTGTCTAAATGGAGGTAACTATTTTACTACTATAAAAATAAATTTATTATTTTTTATACTTCTTTTCTTTATAAATTTCTTTAGTAATAAAAGTAATTTATAAATATTAAATTATATTATTTATAAAATAGTTTGTAAATGAGAAGATTTTCATCAACGTTTTAGTCAATTTTTTGATAGTTTTATGTTACAACAATGGATGCCATTTCCATCATTTTTAATTATAATGAAATCACTTGGCTATAATTATATAACATATTTTTTATGTACTGTGAAGCATTTCTTTGCTCAAAGAGTATTTTTTCACCAAAATGTATTGTGTTCGTCCTTGCAATGAAATATTACAGAAAAAAAAAATGTTACCTTCCTTATAAATAAATTTTTTCTTAAAAAATTATTTATACCTTACATGACCTTTCGGTTTGAAGAAGAATAAATTTTCTTTTTTCTGTTTACAAAAGCTAATATTTTGTTTTGATTTACATAATGAATGAATCTGAATTCAGATAACTTGATTAATTATCTGAATTATTTATTTTTTACTATGCATATTTTATCCATTTCAGCTACACAGAATAACCAAATCTTCAAAGGAATTTTTAATAGAACATATAAAATTCTTTATTAAATCTTCAATATAGTTGTTCTTTTTTTTTTTTTTGCTGTATTCAATATTGTTTGCTTTCCCCATGTTATCCAATGGTTTATTTCTTAAATTAAAAAAAAAATAATTATAATAGTTGTTAAACGTGTCTGGTTTGGAAATCACCATGAAAAAATTGAATAACAATTGCAAGTTTGAAAATTCTTTTGAACGTATCACAAAATGAAAGATGAAGAAAGCTGCCAATCACTGGGATTTTTTTTTTATTTATCCCAAATATTTCACAGATTCGAGAGAGAGAATTCCTTTATTTTTTTAAAAAACATTTAGAAACTATTCTTAATTTCAGACATCAGCAAATCAAAACATTTAAGGGTTTTGAAGGTGAATGAAGACAAAAAAGCATTTTTATTCTTCTACAATCAAATAAACAAACGATTAAACATTTAATAGACTGGTGTCTTGTTTTGTCTAGTATGAAAATCGTAGCAATTCTTATCAGATTAAAAAATAACCATATACAGTTCACACGTAATCATTTGCTATTTGGAGAACCCGTATCCCATGTACAGTATGTTAGAGCCTTATGATAGTACTTTATATTTTTATAGAACGTCCACACTTTGATCAACGCATCCACTGCTTGCAGTCTCTTAACATCATTTTAAAAGACATCCTTCATAAAGTTACCATCCGCTCCTTCATTTTTCCTTTTTTTAAATAAAAAATCAGTTTTTACTATTTGATTTGATTTTTAATTTTTTTCAGAGTAGTATTTTACTTTACAGATGGCTTTTAGCATACTTTACAGGTTAGCAGGTTCTATGACACAGCTTATAAACAAACTTTTAAAATTAGACTAATGTGTTTGGCGCAGCTTAATCATAAATGGCTCTTGCAGCAATAAACACAACTAACCATATTATCTTGTAACCTAAAAAATTTAGAAGGCAGATGCTTTAAAATAATTATTATTACAATAATATTTCGCCTTAAATATATTTTATTCTTTTTATTTATACGAAGTATAAATTGCAATAATTGCAATCGCAGTTGCAAATAATTGCAATCGTCAAAACCTTCGATCTCAAGGATTTGACAAATTTCCACATTTCGAAGAAATAATAACAATGCAGCGTTTTTTTCGAATGCTGATGGCAGTAATCCAACATAAATATAGAGTAAAAGGACAATAGCTTTCGTCTTTTTTGCTTTCTGAAGTCAATTTTTTGAAATCCTGCTGATTCAACGAGAATGAAATTTCCATTTTGCTGTCCAGAAAGTTGGTTCATAGCTCAGCCATTTTATTTTTATCCTCTCTATATTATTTCTATTTAAATAAATAGTTATTTTTATCAAAATTCTCTCTCTTCACAAGTTGAGGATTGTAAGAAAATCTGTTGGAATGAATCATGTCGGAATGACATGAAAGCATTTCTAATCCATCGACGTTCCTTACTTGACTGATCAGACGAAGAGTTAGCAGTTCTTAAGATCATGATGGTTGGTTATTCTGTTTGTTTATGTTCTATCGCGTTCTAATTTTATATGAGAAAAATAAATATTTAGGCATTCATATCGAAAAGTTTCACAGGATTACGTAGCTGGACATTATTGCCATTTGAATGTTTCTGATTTTATCACCTTATGCATCTTGTACCATGTTCCTTGTTTCTATAAAGGTGAAAATGAAGAGATAATCTCGATTCAAACCTGATGTTCTAATCGGTATACCGACACTTTACAGTTGAAGAGTATTTACATTAGCTTATACCACATGATTATACGGCTTTGTCAGTGATTATTTAATAAATAGCTAATTAAAATAAATTGATATTTTGGGGAAATTCTTAAACTACTGAGCAGGTTTTCTTGTTATAGAACGTAAATCCATGCAATAAAGCGATACAGTACAAATCCAGTTGTATTGGAGTGCACCAACATTTTACCAAGGTGGAAAAACAATACACAAGTCAAATGGCTCGCAATTCAATGGAGTTTATCATTCTGTACTGCTTTTAGAACATTTTGCAAAGTGATTCAAAAAGATTGTTGTGTGGGAGCCCTCTATTTTTCCTTTTATAATGACAAGGAAACTTTATGGGTCAGATATGTATGTGAAAATGTACCTCTTTGGCAATATGTATGAATTTGCATGCCTTTCAAGAGGTTATAAGGGAACAGCCTCTCGATCAAATTGTTTTCTTTTCAAAAGTATAGTAGGCGATCCTTCATCTTTCTAGAAAAGAATGTTAGATCACACAGAATTAATTTGGAGGGAATAATTTTCTTCAGGCAACAAGTGTGTGCAGGGATTTAAAGGTGCGTTCCCTAGATTTGAAATCGACTGATTATGTTTGGTTTGCATATGTTAATTGTACGGAAATGTATCGCTGCACTACAATAATCTCTTGCAAACTTTAAAGAAATTCGAATTACTTTGGCACCGGAACACGATTTTCGCCATCTCATGCAATGAGCACTTTTATTTTGAGCATAGAACTTTGTTGATGTGTTTTGTATAGTTATTAATACAATGAAACAATCACGCACGAAAAATAATGAATTATGTTTTTTTTTTTTTTAAATTTATATTTGCGCAACATTTTTATCTTGTATCTGATTTGCCAAGCACAAATTTATTAATGTTCTTTTATCAAATTTCACTAGAATCTAACAAGAAAAAATTATAGAATCATAGTTTTTAAAATTTATTCATCAAGTTTTGAAACCTAATGTATCTAAGTAAGCAGAATAGTTAAAAATATATGTAACAGCATGAATAGTAAAGCACATCGAAATAGAGCACATTTTCCTGTAAGTAATGTATCCCTTTTCTTTAAGGGATTAGATTTAAAATGCGAATTATAATTTTTAAATCAATATTAGGAATTTGAATTTCGGCATTCATATCAAAAGGATAAAATATTTATTATTTTAAAAGAAAATTACGTTTGACATCAGTACTCTGTAGGAAGCGAAACTATGCCAAATTTATTAATGACTACAGAACTATTTATTTACATTTAACATACAGGAACGCTAAAAGGTTTTAAATAGAAAATATCTGAAAATAAACTGATTAACGAAAATACTGCATAATAAAATAATGGAAACCCAAGTTCAATAAAAAATTAGTTTTAAGATAAACTATTTAATTCGTAATATTCCAAAACAGTGATAATTCGGTTTACATTACTTGTAAAAATATCGAATTTTATACTTGCAAGTAATGCATATATATTTATTAGTAAATATGAGCATTTTATGATTTGTTAAAGAGTTTCAATGAAATTCAGATACGCCGACGAAAGGAATAATTACATTGAAGAAAGGAAATGTCCAACAAACAAAATTCTTAGCTGATTTAATAATACGTAACACACTGATCATATATATTACTTAAGCTATTTGAAAAATTGAACATTTATGAAAACAACAATTGCTGATAAAAATTTTCTGTCTGCATCATATTATAAAGAAAATTCTTTAGATTTAATATTTACATTTACAATGTTGCCCTGTTTAGAAGATGAAACAAAAATGTTGGATATGGTTACATATACTATTATAGAAAAGTTAAAGCGAAATAAGGATATGAAAATTCGTTGAATTACATGCCTTTTACAGCAGCTGAATTACTGTTACAGCAATTTCTCCTAAAAAATTGTTTTATTTGGATTTTAAAAATGCTTCAATTTGCTTATATTTTATTGCAAAAGCTTTAAATACAAAAATATGGCTTACAAAGATTTCACTTGTTCCTTTGAAATCTTACGAATATAAATTCTTTTTTACATTGTTATGAATTATTTGCATTCATACATAAGCTTTTGGCTTTATTATAATCGTTATGAATTAGGTGAACTTTTCTAAATCAAAGGAATGAATATAGCTTATTCATTCCTTTCCATAGATTATTCATAAGTAATGTTTGTAAAATTTTTATTGCTTTAACTAACTTTCATACAGATTTAGGGACATTATAAGAGTTTATTTGCATATAGATATACACTGCGTAAAAAAAGTAGAAGGACACTTGATTTTCTAACAATAACAGAAAAATATTTTATTTTTACTAAAATTTTTTATTAGAAACATTTAACAAATATTTCAAAAATACAATTTTAACATCAGAATTATGATGTTCAAACATAAAATATTAATGGCAACAAAAATAGTTTCTCTTTTTTGAAACTTTGTAAAAAAAGTACAAGGACAGCGTTATAATGAATGAAAAATAGTGACTTTAATAAGGAAGGGTCTTCCCATTGGCCTTTATAACTTCAAATATTCTGTTTGGAAGTGAATTGTATAGAGTTTGAATTTTAGTTTGACAAAAATTGTCCCATGAGTCATTCAATGCTTCTCGAAGCTGAGTTTGCGAATCAAATTGCCTTCCATCAGCATAAACTCGACAAACTAGCATTGCCCAAATATTTTCCACTATATTAAGGTCAGGACTTATGGCTGGCCATGGTAAAACATCCACATTATTTGTTAGGAACCAATTTTTGACTCCAGTCGCGGTGTGAATGGAAGCTCCGTCTTGCTGAAACTTCCACTCTTCACCCCCCATGTCAGAAGCATAAGGAAGAAGCTCGGAATTCAGCACTTGAATGTAGTCTGTATGTTTTTGCCTACCATTTAAGAAAACGAGACTTGTCCTTCCTCCGTATCCAACAGCCAACCAAACCATTTAACTCCCTCCTCCCATTTGTCGTGTTGAATAGTATTCGCCTTCAGTCCCCAGACAATGCCAGTAGTGCTGATATCCGTCTGGACCATCTAAGTTAAATTTCTTTTCATTGGAAAATATCACAGAAGTACATTCTGTAGTCCAGGACATGTGCTCCTTAGCCCACGCTAAACGGTTATCAATGTGAGCTTGTTCCCACTTAGGATGATGTTTCCGTTTTTTGAAAATGAATTTTTTTAGATCTTTTAATATAGTTGTAAACTGTTTGTTTCGTCACATGATTAAGTCCTGCTTGATTTCTTGCCTTTGAAACACTTCCTTTGTTTTTCTTCAGCACACGAGCAAGTTTTCTTTCATCACGTGGTGTTAACTTCTTCGGTCTACCAGTCTTCTTTTTATTTCCATTTTTATAAGGATTTCTGATAAAGTTTGAAACTGTATTGAGGCTCACCTGCAACAATCGAGCAATCTCTCTGACACCTTTATCATCATTTTGATAGGCGGAAATTTGCTCTTTTTGCAAATCGTTCAAAGGTATTCCTTTAGGCATTTCTGAGAACGGAGAAACAACGTAACTTTTAAACAAATCAGATTTTTTTGACAGAAACGAAGGAAGGATAAACGAAGTATAAAATCACTATTTAAATAAAGAACAACTCACTAAATTAAATATATTAGCAAGTGTCCTTCTACTTTTTTTACGCATCGGAAACTATATATACTAATTTTCTTAATAATATTAGTAGTAGATGTTTAATTTTTGCCTAAAATGAAAACAAGGGTCATTAAACTAAATCTGCATAAATATCTGGTAGTTAGGAGAAAATAAGAGATATTAATTGGCAAAAAGACACTGTCCTTCTACTTTTTTTACGCAGTGTAGTTTAATACAATTATTTTAATGTCCCATTTGAAAGGCTATATTGGGAGTGGCCTCAACATTTTGATTTACAATCATATGATGAGGACATACCTAGGTGACTCTTTTCTCTTCAAAATTTAGCGTCATTACTGCAAAATGGACCCCTCGGTGGATTTTGCCTGCACTAGATCAGAATGGAATATAGAAACATTCGATTGCAAAGCTGAAACCTCAGCATCTTAGGCACCTCTAAACATATTAGACAGTAACTATTCTGTAAAAAAAAATCTATAAATTGTCTGACTAATGTAGCAAATGCAGAAATGATATTCAAAGGAGGAAATAGTTGAAACACAAATTTTCTTTTTATTTATATGAAATGATGGAATTAATTTTGATATTAGTAAGGTATTAAATAAATACTTTGCATTTTAAGTATAATGTTCAATTATTGTAATTCCTTATTTTAAATATTATTAATGTATTATTCCCAATATAACGAATACACGATTTGAAGGTTTTCTTTCATTCGCAATTTATTACTCGAAGGGCAGTTTGCATTATTATGTTTGCATTTTTTTACAGATGATGATTTTTTCTTTTCCAAACGAAACCTGAGATTTAACTACTCAAAACGTTTTCTTAGAGAAGAATTTTTGCCATGTTTAGAAAACCAGGAGTGCAACCTAGTCATTGTTATACTCTCCGTTATTTGATATCTACAGAACATAGTATTTTTAATATGCATAACAACGAAGCCCCTGGGAGATCTTCGCCAGAATTTTTTCTCAAATACTAAACTTCAAATCTGATTCGATGCAATATTAAGCGTGTAATCATAGTAAAACTGCTATTATAAATTATATAAAAGTTTACAAATGGGTGATGCATGATGTATGCTAATTTATTAATTTTTTATATCAATTTTAGTGTTACATAACATCATTGAAGGTATTATTTGGTGCACAATTAGTAAAATTAATTAATTATAAAAATGCTGTAATTCATTTAAAAAAATTAAATGAAGTGAAAGGAATATTTTTAATGTCATTAAAAATGTTAGATTGCATCTTATTAAAAAGTTAGGTTTCATTCAACACACTATTCATTTAATGCATTTTATCTCGGTAGAATTCAAGAAAAGTGCAGAAATTTTCATGTCACAAAAAATATAATGTTTAAAGAATTCATTAACTAAACAAATGAGTACACAATTTTATAAAATTTTCTAGAAATGAAGAGTATATTATTTCAATCTATAATATAAATATATATGCACTTTTGCGTCATCATAAAAGATAAAAGACGTAAAACCAGAATATATTTCAAAATGAATTTTTAAACTTTTTTTTTTATTTAAATGATTAACGATCTTGTTCTTTTGTTTGCTATGCAACATCTTTATTAAAACTAAAGAGAAAGATATACATTCCGCTCTACAAATTACACATTGCCTGAGGAGAATCATTTATTAAGGTATCTTCAAACATGCATTTTTCAATAATAAATACTATTTTCAAAACAAAAATATTGACTAAGGATATGAGAGAAGCATAATTAAGAGATTTCGACAGCAGTTTTAATATATATATATATATATATATATTTCAAATCGTTAAACAAAAATTTAGAGAAGATAGTGTAAGCAATAAAAATTAGTCACATATCCTCATATTTTATGTCATTTCAAATTTTACTCTATTTTTTTATTTACCCAAAATTCATGATATGCATAAAACCTGACAGGAAGAGATTACGAATAAATTCCTTCATACATATTTATGAATGGTAATTTAATCGATTAAATTACAGTTATTTCGATTGAAATATCACCTGCTGACACCTGAAGAGACACAAGCAGTAACTTTTCATCCACAAAATATAACACAGTATCTTACGATTTTCAGATACGGGATGCATGATTGCTGGTCTGAAATCTGTAGTCACCAATAATCCTTCATGTGTGTGAATCTTACTCGAATCAAATATATTACGATTTGGACCTCATTACGTTTCCTAGAGTGGAAGTTTGAAAACTGGAAAGTCATTATTAGCCCATTCTTATAAACTAATAAAGGCTGGGTATTGTGAAATTTATATCAAAATAACAAAATATGACTTCGAAATTCAGTAAAAAATTACATTAAAATAAATTTAATATTTGAATTTTCCTTTCTGATCTATTCAAAAAAATTCCAATTTTTTTTCCTTCTGATCTTTTACTGCAGAGTCACTTTTTCCCCAATAATTTAAACAAACAACTAAATTTGGAAGAAAAAAATGCGTTCTTAATTCAAATATTTGATTGTTCAGTCGACGTGCTTCCAAGTATTATTCTAATTTATACTACTGCTTTGCTGTTGCTTTCTAATTTCTACTTCTGCTATTTGTTTGAGGTATAGAATTATAATAAAAAAAAATCGTTATGCCCTACATGTATAACCATTTTTATATTTAGTGATATTTGTTTTGTAATGTCTGAAGTGTTATTAAAAGGTAATCCAATTATAAAGCAACTATGAGACGCCAATGTGTTATAAGAACACATGTGAACAAAAGCAATGCAAAGATATGATGACATTTATATCTTTATAACCTGGGATTAATATTAACGTTAGTTATTCCTACCGCATTTCTAATATACTGAATTTCAGCTTCTAAATTAATGATAATTTGAAAGTTAAAACCAACAAGCTATAAACCATCTAACTAAATAAGTGAACCTAGCCGTTTTGTAATATCTTAATTGTAGTAGGAAAGCGGTAAACCAATTAGAAAGTAGCAATGATTGACAGACAGTTAAGTGTTAAAAGAAAAGAAAAATGTATGATAGCATTTACACTTTTATTAAATGAGGTTAATTTTAACATTATCTATTCTTAACGCATTTCGGATATATGAAATACAATTCCAAAGTTAATAATTTAAAAGTTACGATCATTTGGCTGTCAAATGCAAATTCTACTTCAAGAACATTTCTGATCAAATGTGTACAATTTAGCGCGTGTAAACATCACAATCTTAATTTGTTGACATAACTCCGCAATGAATTTATTGATCAAACAAATGCAATTACTGAAATTCCTTCGAAGTGAAAATACCTGAAATTCCTTTTTTCTAATCAAAAACAACTCGAGTTCAAAGAATCAAATCATTTTATACCGTATAACTTTTTGAATTCCGAAATTCAGTGAATTCGATTCCATTAATGCAAGAAAACGAAAAAAAATCATTCTTTGGAATTCACAGATCATTTCTAAAAAGAATTTTTTCCCCTTCTTTTTTCAGTTTTCGGTTCGGAGTTTAAATCTGTTTAAAAGGGAAGCTTCATCTGAATTTAATATCCCTTATCGCAGAGCCCTCCCCATCCATTGTCAGCGTATGCCGTTCGCATTAAAGAATTCATATTTTAAGGATGCTGCAAAAATCCTATTATATCCTAGTAATTATCTTGAGAAAGATCAAAATATCATCTTCCTTTTCTTTGATTTCTTTGTTAGAGACGAATAATTCTTACTCAGAAGAATCTACTTCAATATACATTCGTCTGTAAATGCTATAATTGGGTTTAGCATCTCACATCATGCCAATTACCATTTTATGGCAGCCAGTCGTAGTCATTTCCATTAGGGGTTTTTCGAAAAATAATCGACCCGCCTTTTATTCTGCAAAACTTCATTATGAACTGCTACTGCAGAAAAGAATTTTGCCAGTTATGTTGGAAGAATAAAAAGAGTGGCGATGGTCGAGAATTCCAACAATTTGCATATGATTTAGAAGGTAGTGTGCGCCGTCTTCGTTTTTGTTTAATGCTAATCATACGGTCTTTTATGTTTCGCCGAAAGAATAAAATGGATGTTGAACGAAAACCCAAGACTCGTTGGAAAATTAAAATATCATGTTCTGTAGAGAAATTTTCAACATTGAATACTCTGTTTTTGATTTATTAATAGAGATATGACTAAGTTAAGTACCTTTTAACTTGATCCGTTGTCTCTTCTTCTTAAGAATATATTTACTTCACCATAGAATGAATTGAATTTTTGAAAATAATTACAACTGGATGATATATACCGGCTGAATACTATTTCTCTCAAATAAGCTTATTTTCATAAAAGTTGTCTTCTTTAAAAACTATGTTATTATGAAATGATCGTGAATAATACCATCATAATTTTAAATATTTTGATGGTAATGTTTCAATTTTACATTAATATAATGTTATACGCTTTATCTTCTTATTTATTGTAAATTGTCCTTTTTACTTAACAATACACAAACTAGATAAATATTTAATGATATGCGTTTTAGTTAACATAGCAAATCTTCATAACCTCACAGTTACTTAGTTGCTAGTTTCTTTTCGCAAACTGATCTATTTGCTCTGTGGTTAGTTTCTTTTCGAAAACAGATATGAATCAGAATTATGCAATTTTATCGGTTATCTCATGGTTTTATGATAATAATATATATTGTTGCGAATCTGTAATGTTTTTTTTTTCTCAGCACAGTTTCAAGACAGTTTTATACACAGTTCTGCTGGATGTTGATTGGTTACCGAATCAATAACCCCCGGGAGTGGCGACGAACTAGGCGATTATTTGGCGACATGGCGACGAACTTTGAGATTTGGCAACAAAAATGGCTGAATAGCTTGGCATTTTGGTGATAGGACCAATAGGAGTTGAAATATGCTAATCCTTCGAGAACTTTCTGTGTCCTACTGCTGAAGCTATAAAAAGGACTCAAAACAAGCCAGAGTCAATTATATAGTTAGTCTATTGAGTCATTGCGAAGTCAGTTAAATCAGTCCGGCGAAGCGCAAGCGTTGTCAGATGCTCAAGCGATTAGAAAGTTGAGGATAAAGCCGTGTAACTAGTCTTGGAATCTTGAAGCAGTAGAGTCATGTGCTGAGTAGCCAGTCATAAAGTAGTGAGTCGGTAGTTAAGTACCGCTTAAGCGAGGAGACAGTGGCTATAGAAGTTTGGAGGGGCATGAATCTCTCTTCCTACTGTATTCTACTTATATGCTTTGTGTGTTGTTGTGGTTGTTTACTACCTGTTGTTTGTTGATTGTGTAAATCAAGGTCGTATTTTATTGTCTGCGTCTTTGTTTGAATAAACATCGTTATTAAACACTGAACCTTATATATTATTTCACCATTCACCCATTATAAAGAACCCGTTTGAATATTATGGGTTTACAGAATTTTGTGGAAATAGCAATGTGAAGATGAAGCAAAATTAAGTAAAAGCAAAATGAAATAGTTTTGAAAATACTTTTGTTTTAACTGTCATGAATTTCACCAACTAAATCTTCTAAGCTTAGATTCAAATGTGTTTATATAAGCCGTGTGAAAGTTAGTAATGTGCAGTGTCATTTAGTAAATTATTTTTGATATATTTTATGATATCCATTTTGCTTAATAATTCATTTAATAATACTTTACATAACAAAGAAAGAGAAAAAGAAATATTGTAAAAATTCAAAAATTGTGTGGTGAAATATATTCTAATAAAGCATGTAATTTTTTAATTTTATCACATTATTGACATAATTTTTATCACATTATTGATATAATTTTTATCACACTAATAATATAATCTTTTTAAATTATTGATATAATTTTTATCATATTATTGATATAATCTTTATCATATTATTGATATAATCTTTATCATATTATTGATATAATCTTTATCATATTATTTATATAATCTTTATCATATTATTGATATAATCTTTATCACAATATTGATGTTAGTATTTAATCATACTATAAGTTATTAAATTTATTTAGCTACCTATTTTCTAAAAATAAGACGAAAACTATAGAGCTGAAAGCCGATAATATTAATTATTTTATTTATTAGTAAATAAACTGAAATATGAGAAAATAAAAATCTGCATATTAATATTAATAATATTAGCTTCTAGAATACTGCATGTATCAGAGTTGGATTACTGAAAAATATTGGCAAATATACAAATTAAAATTAAAAACTTGTTGAGCTTATTTTTAATCAACTAAAAATAGACAAATATAATCTTGGATAATTTATCATTTAATCATGTCAAAGTTAAGATTATATTATGAATGAGAAGAATTTTATTTTTATCATTCAATCACGCAAAAGCTGAAGATTCCGTTAATAAAAGATCATACAATGATAATTTTTTTCTCTATTGTGTATTTTAAGCCTTGAAAAGCGATGTTTTATTAGAATTGAAATTTCAGTTTTAATAAAACTGCTGAGCCGGGCAAACGCGTCTATTTGCATATATAACCAATGATTCAAATGCTTTAGCAAGTAACTCTGTAGGTTGTTTGTCTGTCTAGATAATCAAGTTGTCTCCCTCGGGATATTTGTCTTTTGTTATTTTTACAAAAGGCTTGTTCCGCCTACTGCGTTTCTCTTGTGAAAATAACTCCAGGCAAACTTTCGAAACGAATCTAACAATATATTCAAGCGACTTTATATTCGAAAGATCACCGGAATTTACTTAGGGAACTTCATGTCACGAAGGGTATATAATTAAAATAACATTTTTCTGTGCAAACTATGAAAATTCACGTTTGATACATATAAAAGTTTGATTATTATTTTTTCTTCTTAAGGAAGAATGCTAAAAGACTGAAATAATATTAATTTTATCATCATTAAATATTAAGCACGATTTTTTTACTTTTTTGATCCTTATGTTAATTAAGGAAACTGTATTAATGAAATGTTCGCAATAAAATAATTATGAATATAATAAGATTATATCTGATGTAAATTCAGAACTTTTAAGGTTTTACTTATCTATCTGGTTAATTAATAAAATACACAAATGGAAGAAAATTACACCGAAAGTAAATAATTTGAAATTAAAAAAATAATGAAAGTAAAAATTGTTACCACATTTCATTTTCAGTAAATTAATAATTTAATACCGTCGTTCTAAGCTATTAAAAGAGTAAAATAAAATATGACATTTTATTCCCATAAAGTTACTTGATTTATCTTGGAAAGATCAACAGAATTCTGACTGAGGAAACACTGAGGAAACCACATATTTCTGAAAGCAAATAATTAATTACTTTGGCAGAAAATTTTATTTATCTTTTAATACAACATATTTGAAATCTATTTGATAATCCGAATAGTGTAAAATAATAAATTGCTTTTAAAGTCAAATAGAACATTTGGAATGCGAAATGTTTAAATAAGTTATTCCCTTTTGATTCGAGTGCTGATCATGTTCTAAATATATCTTTAAAATATATCTTTAAATATAAAATATATCTTTAAAATATAATATATATATATAATAAAATATATCTTTAAAATATAATATATATATATATAATAAAATAATCTTAATATATCTAATAATATTAAAATATCTTGATATTTTAATATTAATATATCTTGTAATATATCTTTGAAAATAATAATATATCTTTGATGATATATCTTTAAAAAAATAAATCGCAATGATTCTGATAGTTTCTTTGGTTAATTATGATGACTGTTGTTAGATCTGAAATAGTTAGTTACATATTAATTCACTTATGAAAATGTGTCTTCATTTAATTCTATAAAGATGGCTATATTATTTTCAAATTATTTTTTTTATATTCCCCAAAAGCAAGCTTTCTGTTTCAACGCTTAATCTTAAATACCTAAGAAAGCCATGCAGTCAAAGTACCGTTTACATATGTCTTATTTTCAATGGAACTAGAAGATTTCAGGATATATTTTCATGTTAAAGATAGCACGAGGATTTCATATAAAATGAAGATTTAAAATTGTTCAGACTCTATTTATTTAAAAGTCTATACAAGATTTGAGCATGCACGCATTTTAAAAGAAAGATGGCACCTATAAAAAAGTTGCAAATGAGATGAGCTATCAATTGAATGCTATAATGCTTCTATGAGCTGATATGCTATATTTATGCATGATATTGTGTATAAAGATAGAAAAGTAGGATTAATATACAGGTAGCTATCATAATAATGTAAATACCACTAACGGATATCAGAATCTGTATTAATAAGTCGCACAGGCATCTTTGGCATGTAATACAGCTTGGAACCGACTGGGAATCGAATCACAGAAGCTCTGAATAGTGTTTAGAGAAAAACTATATTATTCTTCAAAGTGGTATTGGGAAAGTTCTGACAGAGATGCTGGTGTTGAATATCGATTTAGGATTGGACGCTTTAAAATAGACCATACACGATTCGATTATATTCGATATAGATCGGGCAATTCTGTGGTCTGAGGTTGATGTTTCACTCAACCTCGTGATCATCAGATTTTGATTGGATAAAACCTACTCTTAAAATTTTATCTCTATCAGGAAACAAAGTTTGATGTATAGGATGAATTTTGTCGGCACCCTATAATTCTCAGCAGTTATCCTTCCTTTATAGGTTACGATTATGTCAGCAGAAAATCATGAAAAGGTTACCCATATCATGACAGATCCACTTTCATGCTGACAATTGGAATTAGACAATCACGATTGTACTTATATGCACATGCTCTCCAAATGTGTACCCGTCTTGCTGAGGAGGACAGTGAGATAGACGATTCGTCTGACCCTTATAACTGCTCTACCACCCATCAATCAACCAGATTTTACGGTAACGGCACCACTTTAGTCGACGTTTCACATTAACATTTGTGACAAGTGGCTTAAGAATTACTTCTCTGTTTATGAAGGTTGCCTCCAACTGTGATCATTGTCAGTGGTGAATCCTTGCTGACTGAGCTCTATAATCATTTTGATAGCAGTTTTTTTTTTCTTTTTCGACAACTCAAATCATTTGAGTGCCCATCGGCCTCTTTTGCTTCCATCCACCACTTTACTACCTCAAACTTGTATTGCTTCGCTGTGTCTAAAGCTATCTCATACTACCATGATATATACTGTTGATATTAAAACACATTGGTAGCTTAGATTATATTCTCATACATAAGAATTTTTTTCTTAAATATCACTTTTATTCACCTGTTTCCATTATTTTGATTACCATCTTTCATATTATTGTGCTCTTTAAACGTTTCCTCATTCCATTTAAAACATTTATTGTTGTAAGGAAAAATGGGAATGACACTAACAGGGATATATCATTTATAACCAGCCCGATAATTTGAGGACTCCTTCGTGGTTATAATTCTGGACGACATGATATTATAAAGACATTTCATCTCTTGAAATAATTGCACTAAACTTTTAACTAATTATTCTATTAGGATAAATAACAAATATATAACTCCACTATTAAACTATTAACATATTACTCCACTAATAAAATTGAAGGATGTATAGTGACAACAGCTGCAGCACGAGTTAAAAGATTTCACTCTACGAAGATAATATTACTCCGAAACGAATGAAACAGTTGGTTTTCAAAAACTTTGAAAGGGTAACAGTCGATTAAAGAAGACAATGGTATTTCATTGATGCTATGAATATCTGTAAATATAATTCTAGTTTATTTAAAATAATCTATTTTTAATCTGAGATGGTTATTTTATATTTTAACAATTAGCATTCATATTTGTCCGAATCGCTATAAAATCGATTAATTATACTGGATCAGAAAGCTCATTCTAAATTCTAATCCCACAAACCACTTAGGATATCTATGAACGTGAAAGGTGTAACAAATAACATAATGCCTGAACTTAGAAAAGATGTTTATTAAATTCAATTTTTTTTTCAATTAAATCAGCATTTCGTTTTGAAACAATATACTTGTTCAAGATTAAGTCACTTTAACTTGACTTTTGTATCTACGCTAAAACTTAAACCCCTCAAAATTCAGGCATCGAACACCATTGTAAAACAAATTATAGTTTGAAAATTTCGAAACATTTTACCAATCAAATCTTTAAAAGGTAAGTTCAAAAATAGAAAAATATACTTTCAATATACTAAATAGAAAAAAACAACAAAAAAAACAAAAAAAAAACAAAAAAAACAGGAGGATGGTTCTAAGAACTTACTGTTACACGATTTGAGAAAAATATCTGGGGTCAAGCCTCTCTATTTATTATGCCAAACCTTAATTAGAAATAGATAGGACAATTTATAGATAGGACAATTTCAAACAATTTATAATGAAAAATATCTTAAAAATATTATGAAACTCAATAAAAAAAACATCCTTTGACTTTGGGCAGAGTAAGTCACTTTAAAAATAAAAATGATTGGAATACCTGTAATAATTAAATATGCATTGATAATTTATTTCTTAATATGTATGCTTCTAACCTATTATAGCAGAACCTCCTTCTTTCCGATAATTAATCAAAAAAAATATTTGAAAATTTAATAAATATATTTCAGTTTTCATCTTTGAAAAAATTTCTGAAAACTTGCCCTTATATATATATATATATATATATATATATATATATATATATATATATATATATATATATATATATATATATATATATATATATATATATATATATATATATATATATATATATATATATATATATATATATATATATATATATATATATATATATATATATATATATATATATATATATATATATATATATATATATATAACTTCCAATGTGTCGAATACCAAAAATTTGATGAAACGTTTCTAGAAAATAAAAGGATACCTGAATTTTAAATGTTTCAATGAATATAACTTGCTTCATATGTTGATGTCTAAAACTTATATTTACTTTAATGCCTTAAATATCTTACTTCTTAATCAACGAGTTTAAATATCAATATTTTTTCAATATAAAACACACTGATAGCTTTTATGAAGACTTTAATAAATGGAAATTGTATAATAATGATGAGATTATAAAATTTAAAGTATCATTTTTCATAACGTTAAAAAATTTATTTTGATATTATAAAAAATTATAAGTTAAGTGTAATGCTATACGAAAAGAATATATATTTGTAAAGAAATTTATTTTGAACAATATTCCTCATTTCAATATTCCTCTTTTTTGCAGTTATTTTTTTTATATGTTTGAGGTTTGGGGGTGTTTCCAAACATATTTTGATAATGTAAAGCTCTAAATACGTTCAAATTACCTTATGTAGTTCTATACAGTTTTCTTCATTTAAAGATAAATCAGTAATTAGAGTAATTTAAAGTAATTTGATGTATCAGTAATTTAAAGATAATCAGTAATTAAAGATAAATCAGTAAGTATAATAATGTACGAAACAGTATCTAAAAATTATATCGAGAACTCTAAAAGTATTAAAACAGATTATTATTTTAATTTAAATAAAAAAAAGATTAATAATTAAAAAATTGTCCCTATTGCAAACAGCTGTTCATGCACCAAAAAATAATAGTATGGCATATCAGCTATCTTTTATAAAATGCATAATATAACAAAAAAATGTTATATAACAATAAAATACATAATACAATAAACATAGAACTTTCTGATTAGTTAGCAAAGGGCAGAATGAATTAGCAAGATCGATCCAGTTGTTGAGTCTGAGATCTCTTCCGAAGATTTTTTTTGTGATGTCACTGGAAAATGGGGCTGTAGGAGGGCAACTGAACACTGATGGCGTATGTAAGTATCATGAATGTTCATATCATACAAAATTTGATGTCTTTGGTTAATCGGTAATGTCAATAAGGCGTTGGGTTTTGTGATTTCTAATGAAAATATAAAATGAGATGTGGGCAAGCCTGATGACATATTTCGAGGTGATACAATTTCATGTGAAATAGAAGTTGGCGAAATAAAACTACTGATTGGGTTGGGGACTGGATTCTTAGTTTCTTTAATTATTTCAAATTAAAGACAAAGGAAAACTGGAAAAAAAGTAAGATGTAAGCACCGATATTTAAATAGATTCAGATTTTTTTTCTAAAAAAGTCTATTCTAATTCATTATAAATCTTAATCAAATAATTAATTTAAATATCACGATCATCTTTTAATCTTTTATTAATTTTTTTTTCTTTTTAATAAATGAATTAGCAGCACACCTGAACGATATCTCTCCCCCCTTCTAATATAGAATCATTCATTTTTATTAGCTGGCACTTGTGCATCGAAGTCGAAACTATTATTTGTTTCAAAAAAGTCTCTTTTTCGACTAACTTACCGATGATTCTATTTAACTCTAGAAAGACGTCATCACTCAATAGATGCCAATTTTCTTTTTCTTCTTGTGACAAATCTGTTGTAAAAGCCTTTGTTTATAAATCTCCAAACTATGGTGCACAAAAGGAAACATCTTTCACAACAAATGCTTCTGACGTTCACTAAATGCTTTGCAGAAGTATTTACTGTGGAAAAGGAAAAAGACCCAAAAGCAGACAAAAGGAATTACTGAACATAAATCAACCGACAACTACCCAGTTTTTAAGGTTTGCATTTAAAAAAAAAAATACTATGTTTTAGTATGTTTTCTGTTTACAGTGCTAATGCCTTGAACATATTTAACAGCTCAAAGTTCGATCGCCTGGCATGAAACTGAAAAATCGGTCATCCATCATGACTGTTTACAACCTCAGGGATGGGGAGGTTTAGGCAAACAAATTCCCTAAGCCTGGTAGCGCAAGTTAAAATACGCATTGTCTATGTATCGCAGCCAATCAATATCCAATTTAGCGTCATCACGCAAACTCGAAAGCCAATCCCAAGGAACTTCTTATCGTAAAGTCTGAAGTTGCTGCAAATGGTCGAAAACGTGAATAGAAAATTAACGACTGCTCATACATTAATCACAAGGCAAACCCAAAATTTCGCTAACGTTTATTTCAACGGGGTAAGCAATTTGTCAAAGATTCTCTCCAGGCATGGTGAAATATATATGACTTTAGTTCAACATTTGAGATTAAGGAATAGTCTTCATCGAAATCATTGATGTTATATTTGATAATAAGGAAAAATTTATATTTGCAAATATTTATTTTATGTGCCACTTTTCTCGTTCGTTAACATAGCAGTGGGCTTGCAATTCCCTGGGTGTGAATCTGCTCCTAATTAGATACATTTATTCATTTAGCAATCAAGAAATATTTGAGGCTCGAGGCATTTAGTAATAGAAAGGAATTAGGCGATTTCTCACTTTCGAAATCGCCGCAATCCTTTATCTGATATTTTATGTTTATTGGATTTTAAAATTGAAAGATAGTAAATTAAAAAGTAAAAGTTCTGCAGTTTATATTATTATAGAACGAAAGTATTAAGAATTTTTCCTTTCTGAAAAAAATTCAAAGAAGAAAATAATGTATCTGCAACTATTTATGAAGCGAAACTATATTCAGCTTTATTTATTTTGTGCTGAATCTCTCGTTCCTTTTCCTTCTCATTCAGAAGTAGTTGAACAGATTAAAAATGAATAGTGCTAATATATCCCAATAATCTATCTATTAAATATTGAAAACTATCATTGAAAAGTATTTTGATTCAATGTGCATGCTTTCGCTTTTCGTATGGATATTTTTATGAAAACTTTAAAAACATTTCTTTAAACACTATGATTTTTATAAAGTAAATTTCAATTTGTTTTTATCAGTTTTTAAAAAAGAATGATGGTTTCCTAATGAAAAATTAGGTTTCCTGTTTTAATACTTACAGTAGTAGATATAAAATACGACTATAGTAAATTCAGTCTTCAAATTATATAAATCTTTCATTAAATTATTCTTCCTCGTTCGAAAATCTATTACATACTTTCTTTCATTCATTTCAATTATTCATTCTATATGCATTTTCTTATCATTCAAATCATATTCATTGGCCTTGAGAAGTCTTCTAGATTCTCTTAAAGGTTTGTTTAGTTTAATCACGGGAAAAAAAAACCGGGACATTTTTAAGGTTATCTTTTGAAGATAATTCATAGTTATCTTACGGTTACTTATATAATGTAAAATTATATTGTTCGGTGTTTTGTAAAAATAACAATTTATTAAATTTTTATATTTTATATATTAATTTATTAATTAATTAAAAATTATTAATTAGTCTAGTAAATTAAGGAAAAAATATTAAAATTAGCAGATTATAACTCGTGCTGTTAAGTAACAGATTATGAATTTTAAGAAAAAAAATACAGTTTTTTTTCTTTTTAAAATAAAAACATTTCGTGTGACTTCTACATAATAAAAACAAGAATACATTTTTATTTCACCTAACTGTTTTATAATGCGCCAAAAAAAAAAAAAACCTAATTTTAAAAATTGAGGGAATAAGATTAACTTTAAGTGCTAGGAAAATTTTAAGTCTATAGTATAATAGGCGTAAAGCAAAATATGACTACAGCATTTTTAATAGAAATATTTAATAATCCATTCTATCACTTTTTTTCTCCATTCTCTGAGAAATAGTTGCCTCCATAGATCAAGCAAATTTCTTTAAAGAAATTAATTATTACACAGATACTAAGATGTTATACAATGAGAAAATAACAAAGTTATGGAAAAAAAGTATTTTTACCAATTTTAATTTTCCCTTTTTTTTCAGACTTTGTTCCAATCCATCTTTATGTCCATTCTGAAATGAACTGATATGTAATTGTGATCTCATGATAAAGGTTTTATATTTTTTTAAAACACAGTCCAAATAATCTGTTAATTAATCAATTAATAAATTATGAACAGATATTTAAGCATTGAAAAGTGGGAAGAAAAATTATGCAAAATGTTAGCTTAAAAAAACCACAACCATATATATCGCTTCTTATAATAAAGATGAATATTTATGCATGTGTGTGTGCCTATTTGTGCATATATTGACACTCTACAAGTAATGCCAGTTGTCATTAGAGCTACCAAACTAAGAACATACTGACAAACATCATGGATTAACAAAATGCAAATATACAGTTAGCAATATTATCTGTTATAATAGGATGTGTATTGGCAGGCTTTCATTTGTATTCAAGTGATTCATGTGAAAAGCCTTCCGACTTGATTATGGCCGCACGACTGGAATTGCCAGACTTTGAACACAGAATAGCAGTTGGAGTTAGATGCATGGGACATTTCATTTCAGAAATCATTAGGAAATTTAATATTCTGATATCCACGAATATGCCAAGAATATATATTTTCAAACAGAGCCTCTTACCATGGAAAACGCAGTGGTCGATCGCCTGCGTTTAGTGACCGATACCAGCGACGCATGCGTAGAATTAACATTATTAACTGACAAACAACACTGTGTGCAATAACCGTCGGAATCATTGTGGGGCTTTCGAGGGACATGTTCGTTAGGACAATGCGGAAACATTTAACTGTATACTCTGGCAGCAAAAGACAGACTCGAGTGCCTTTATTAAGAACACATCATCGATTACATCGTCTCTTGATCTCGTGCCCATATCGTTTGAACCCTAGAAGACTGAAAAACTATGGCTTGATCACGTGAGTCATTTGTTAAAATCTACCCGTAGGGTTTGAACGCTGTACAAATGCAACGAAGCCATTGATCCAAGTTATCAAAAAGGCTGTATCAAACTGGTGGTGGCTCCGTAATGCTGTGATTGTTTTTAGATGGAGTGGACGAATCCTCTTGTCCAGCTGGACCGATTATTGACAGGAATGGTTTAAATTAAATTACTTGGAGATTACTTGCAACCATTCATGGGCTTCATGTGCCAAAACATCTATGATATTTTTATGGATGACAATGCACCGTATAACCGAGACACACTTGTTCGCGACTGGTTTGAAGAACATTCTGAACAATTCCAACGAAGGATTTGGCCATCTAGATACGTCCGACATAAATTCCGTCTAGCACTTATGAGAGCAGTTCGTGCCAAATATCCTGCAATTGTAGCAATTTCGCAATTATGGAAGTCTATAGTGACAGCAAAAGCTTAATATTTCTACACGAGACTTTCAGTGACTAATTGAGTTCTTGTCTCTTAGAGTTGCTGCACTTTGCCGATCAAAAGAAAGCCTGATTTTTTTAAGAGGTATTCCATGACTTTTTTCACCTACATTGTAGGATGCAAATGTGCATTTCAGAGCGAATCTTTAGAAATTCTAATAAATTAAAAGCTAAGGTGAACTTCTGTGTTCTTTCAAGATAACTCCTGGAAACTTTTCACAAAAATGCCTTTAACGTCTTCTTAAAATTAAAATAAAAAGTGTTCTTTTAATGACACTAATTTGATGGTCGTGCAGTTTTTTTTTCTGAAATTTGATAAATTTTTAAATATAATTTTTATTTTTTCCAACAATTGATTGAAAATTAAACCGTTTTCATTGTTTCATCAAATATTTAATCGTGTCATTTTCTTCCATAGTTGAAAACTAAGAAAGAAGAATTCTTTTTAATTTCTATGTAATTTATAAGACAAATAAATAGATGAAGTTGCAACATTGCAAAAGGTGGAATACTTACGAAGTGAAAATTTACGTTTTCAATAGAGATATGGTTTCAAAGGAATAATTTTCATTAAATGGGTTTATGCACTCAATAAAAAGGACATATTTCGGATAAATAAAATAACATGGCTTTAATGTCAGACAATTTGTCGGAAACATGACCCTGATTTTGTATTTAAAGGAAATGAAATATAAACAATATTTCTAGCGAACCAGATGGTCTTCAAAGACAAATTGTGACAAACATATTTGGTACGGAAAACAAAAGCGAATTAGAGAACTAATATTTAACAATTCAAAAATTATTCGGTCTAATTGCTGCCATTTTCAACAACTAAACAAACTTTTTCTTTAATATCTAGCAGTATAAGCCTTTTAAATATCGCGCATATCTGCTAAATTCATACAGAATACAAGATTTGGTTATATTTGGGAATGTTTGTCTTTTGTAGGCATTGTATCTCAAAATACACAGTTTTCATTTCATCGAATTTTTCATTTTACGATAGTATTACCAAAATTTTGATGAATGACTTCGATAAATACTATAGAAGATTATTTTCATTCAATGTTAAATTCTTGTTACTGTCATTGAAAAAATTTAAAAAAAATAATATAATCCTAGTGTGCTAATGATTATTATTATGAATGAGTTCAAACTTCAAATGCTTCTGATTAGTAAAAAAAAGAGTATTTTATCCGTTTTTTTTTAAATTAAAATAAAATAATGGATTAAAAATTGTAATAATTCCATCAAAACACCATTTCTTTGTATTTTTAAATTTTATTTTATATTGAATATTGATATCGTTTTCCCCTATATTTGTAATATTAGATTAATGGTTTCTATGTTAAAAAAATATTGACTGAAATGCAGTTGTTGTAAAATAAAACCGTTATTTTTATTGATAAATTTTCAAGATTAAAATGTAAATTGGAATGATGATGTTTTGATACTAAATAATTTTTTACTCACACTATTGTGTTCTAAATACGGTGATTTGGATGGTGAAACGAAAGTTGAGATACTGATAAATTATGTAGCATTTTAAGCATTGCAATTGGTGGAAAGGTTGCAAGAAAAAGGGAGAGTTTAAAAGCTAATATTTAAATGATATTTTCATGAAATGTCCAAGGGGGGAGGGGTATTATCAAGGAAAGTGGTGTTGATCAACAGAACATTATGGAGTTGCTATTGAAAACGTGAATTATCCTCTGATTCTGAGTTTAGACGTAAATACTGCCTACATTACTAAAGAGATAGCTCCTAAATGGATTGCTGGACAACCTGAGTTTTAAGGACTTAACTTTCGCGAAGTGATTCTAAAAGAAAATTTGTGACCCGAGGTTAAACACATGTTTTTACGGTTTCTAACAGATCAAGTGCTGTAAAAGAGTCAAGCCCGACACGAAATTGTGATTAATGGCCTATGACGTTGAATGGTGTAGATAAGTTACCCAAAAGAAAGATTGTCTTTCTTGCAAGACTAATGCTGCTGTTAACGAAGTATATCTATTCTTGAATCCTTTAAAACCAGATAATCTTCTTTGTCGAAGAATTAGGACTAAATTCCTATTTTATGCCTCTTGTATGTCCAAGTTTTTAAGAGTTATTTAAGAGTTATTCTTAGTTTCATATTAATTTTAATTGTGCATTATAATTTTAATGCACTGCATAAAAAGCATAATACAACTAATTATGCAATATAATTTTAACTACTCTTTTGTGTCTGAAATGTATGGAATTGTTAAACTTCATTCATCTTTTTTAGTATGAAACAGTTTAGTAGACTTCTAAATTATAGTTCCAAATGTCTTGATTTTATTTAATATTATCCTTTGTTATTAAAGTTCGGCACATTGATAGGCCTCTGGTTGTTGAGGATAGTAAGCTTCCCGCATTGTCCATTTTTATTCAGTCTGTACCTACAAGCGCGAATATGCTGGCTAACCATGTTTTGAAATATGATTTTAAGACTTTTTATCATTATAGTATTCGTTCCGTGAGATCGACTGGAAACTTTTATTTTTGCTTACTTTCTATGATGTGAATGATGCAATTTTTTTTAACTTTTGCAATTGTTTTTACATTTTTTGTCTGAATCATTCCTTTAAAATTGATTAAAAAAAATTTACAAATAAATTTCACATTTAATCTATACTTATAATAAATCTCAATGTGTGTGAGTATGTGTGTGTGTGTGTGTGTGTGTGTGTGTGTGTGTGTGTGTGTGTGTGTGTGTGTGTGTGTGTGTTGGCGCTCTACAGGCCAGGTCATTTGACATAAAACTACCAAATTTGGTACATGTATACCTTAGAGGTCGGGAATGTGCACCTGGGGTCCCTTTTTTTGAAATTTTAATTAGAAATTTAATTATTAATTAAAAATTAACTTTCCCGCCAAAAAAATCTTCCATTTTCCCCACCGCTAAATAAGTAAGGCTTTAGATTTTTTTTCTCTCAACAGTAATAAGGCTAGGGTTAACATTTTACGGCGGATTATTTCAAACGATTCTGTTTATTTTCTTAATGTTTTATGCATTTAAAATTAAACATTGTTAATTAATCCATGTTTCAGATTCTTTCTGAAGTACTTTTGAATTAAAATAACACAGAATAAAGGAAATTAAAAATGTATAATCTGCATAGCGTTACACCAACTGGCGTAGAAAAATTCACGCATTTGCGTTACCAAAAAAGGCGAAGTAAATTCACGCATGCGCACTATGTTCTGATTGTTGGCATGGCAACAATTATCAACGGACGATTTAAATTACTTTTAGGTTAGTTGTTTGCTTTTGTAAGTAAATTGTATTTATGTTAGTTATATATTTTTTGTATATGCTTATAGTTTTAAGTACAATGTTTTTTAAGTAGTTTTTTTTTAACCTGTCTTCAATGATTTAAATTACTTTTAGGTTAGTTACATGCTTTTGTAATTAAATTGTATTTATGTTAGTTATATATTTTTTATATATATGCTTATAGTTTTAAGTACATCGTTTTTTAAGTAGTTTTTTTTAACCTGTTTTCGACCGATTATTTTAAACGATTCATTTTATTTTCTTAGTGTTTGATGCATTTAAAATGAAACATTGTTAATGAATCGATCCGTTCATGATGAATCTGAGAAAATTTTGTTGACAAATTCTTGAGATACTACATAAATTAAGAAAGATATTCTTTAGTGTCCATAAAGTTTAAACGCTTAGTGACTCTATTATCAGTAATCATATTATTAAAAAAATGCTTTGTTTCAGTAAAAAAATATTATTATATTAATTGCAGATTAATTCTTTACACTTTAATTTAAAGCATAAATTCTACGAGGGGTAACAGAAAATTAGAGAGATTCATATCACGTTATGACTGAAGGCCTTTATAATATTATGAGTGAATTATATGACTATCAAAATTTGAAGTTTTTAAATATTTTGCTGAAGAATCTATTAAAGTTGGAATTGCATAAAATATTTAATTATTAAAATTTTAACGAACATTAAGATTGGTGAACCGGCTGGTCGCCAAAGGCGGCTAGTATTTAATAAAAACAAGATTTTGTTTTTTAAAATTTTTATTTTAAAGAATGCTGTGATCTTAAATTATTTTAAAAGGTGCTAATACTTATTCATTCAATGAATTTAGAGCTCAGTACTCTGTTGTTGAGCATATATTCCAAAACTAAATTACACTTATCTGCGGTTCACGGAAAACAATCTAATTTTCAATCTTAAAAATTTGCTGACATCAATTCACCTAACAGGTTATACAGCGACAATGTGTATCATGAAAATGATATCAACACTCTAATGCTTTTGCTGACTTTTTCAATTCTATTTTTTAATAGCCCTAGTGCTGATTTAAAATGGGACTAAACTAAACTAAATTCTGTTTTTAAGCTGATCACAGAGACGGATAACGGATACTTTCATTAGGAACTACGACGGTTCTTTACAGGATGTAATTTTATCTGTCCGGGAATGGAAATTTCATTAAATGTTGGTGTTGATAACTTTTCTTTTTTATTATTAAGGGATGTTCGGAGTTAGATTTGACTCTTACTTATTCTATTTAAATTGCCGTTGAAATGCAATGTATTCCCAATATCAGGAAGCATATCAGAATTCGGCCTGTTTTCAGAAAAGTGATTCCCAATATTGTAAAATATATAGTAATATTGTTATTTCATGTACATGATTGTTATTTCATGTCTAAAAAAATTAAAAGTACAATTTATAAGAAACTATTCCAAAAAGTTAAGAAACTAATATCTTTGTCTTAACACGATTTTTATTCCAAAACGTTCAACTGCCACTAATTTATTTTTCTTGCAAAATAAAATTACTTCTTCAATTGATCCAGAAGACTTTTCCAACACCAACTTTTCGAAGACCTTTGACTATATCGATTTTGGAATTATTTAAATAAAATATATAATCTTCGTTTTCATGTCAATCTAACGGATTGGCTTCATTTTTATATATGTAATAGAACTGCCTATGTTATTTTTAATTATGTTGTTTCAGATGAGTTAACTAGCACTTCTGGGATCTACAGGATTCTAGTCTTAGACCTCTATATTATTTTATGTTTTTAATAAAGGACTTATTCGTGTTTTAAGTTCTCTGAGTGTTTTTAATTTGCTGACGACTTGAAGTTGTTCTATTCAATACGTTTTCATATTCATGCTATATTTCAACAAAGAGATCTTGATTCTTTTTTGAAGTGGTGGACAGACAATAGGTTACACCTGAACACTGATAACTGTAATATTATTAGTTATATTATAAAAGCTTAATCTATGAATCGTATTCATAAAAATAATGATCTGTATTGCTGCATTCACATTCAGTAACAAATTGGGTGCACTCTTCCACACTAAACTTAGTTTTACTCATCATATTAACTCCATAGTATCCGAAGCGTGTCGTAAGTTTGGATTCTCAAAGATAAAACTAAAGAATTTTTGAATGAAATCTCGCAGAAAATTTCACATTAAATTTACCTGAATATTGTAGCATTATTTAGGACTCTAATTATCGTAAAAATTAGTGAGCTCATTCAAACAAGTATTTTCTTTACATGAAAAATGGATTTTATTCTCAATATAAATCTTTTTGTCTATCTGATATGTTTAATTCCGGGGCTGTATTGTGCCATGATCTGTTTTGCAGAATGAGATGTTTCGTGTGTTCTTTTCTTTTATCAGGTTTTCTATAATTCAATACGTCACACTGATATGCTGGGAACTATAAGATTTTGTTATGCCATTTTTATCAATTAATAATAGTTGTAATTTATCAAATTACATTCAAATTATCAACTGCTGATTCTTCGTAACCACACACATTTGGATTTCTTTTGCCTCAGTATCTCGACTAAAAAGCTTTATCGCTTACAGAACTCAAGTACTGGAAGTCCATGATGCCTTGCCGTTCAAATTTTCATCTTTCATCAAATTTTCATCAACAAAAATTAATTAAAATTCATGATCGCGGCTAGATTTTTGCAGCAAGAAAATTTCTGAATTATCCGGATAAGGAGTATTTTATATAATAAAACTACTATGTTTTTATAAGTTTTTAAAATAATTTTTGCGTCTACTTAAAGGTAGGCTTTTTTAATTTTATTAGTACACTCCTAAATTTAGTAGTTGAATACATAAACTTTTGCATTGTAGTGTATTAATCTTCTTCGGTGAATCAATAACTAACCTGAAAGCCAATTAGTCATATAAAAACTAAGTCTCCAAATTAAGGCTTATTTTTTTAAATTTAATAGCGTACAATAGTGGTGAAATGGCCCTTGTAATAGCAATTAAATAACAATTACTGTATATGACTCTATTCATTGTTCACATATCATCTGTACTTTGAATCTTGTGGTACCACATGCCCACATGCTAATGAGATAAGGAAGTGTTTATCATTTACCTAGGGCTCATAATTATGCCGCCCAAGGTAGATCTTGTGTAGCCTTAAAATGGAACATTGACCTAACTAATCTGAATCAAACCATATGATCGTGTCTGCTATTATTTCAGTTTGAACTGATGTTTTTGATGATTTAAATTTTTTTAGAAAGTTTGAAAACCTAATATCCATAGTAAGGCACATTTTTTAATTTAGCATAGTTTCAGAGAAAAATCTATCCACTGGTTAGAAATAAGAAAGATCTCCGATGTTTCACATTTAAGAACTATTACTTTCAGAAAGAACAAAACATATATATAATCAAAATAATATATCACTGAAGAAGCGAATTAAATCTGTTAACTCTAGTTATAGAGACAATTCGCCGTGCGTTTGGAGAGAGATAAGCAAAAGCTATTTTTTAAGATGAAATTAAAGCTATTTATCTTGTAAAAAAGATAAGGGTTATAGACTTGTTATGATTATGAAAATAACTGATTTAGACTGTAAACGTTAATAAGTAAATACTATATAAATTCTTATTTTATCTTCAGCAGAGAAATTTTCTCATTATATGTATAGATATTTGTAAATTCTCCCTCTTATTAATGGAGGGAAGAAAAGGACGTGACACTTTTTTTACTATTTAAATTACAATTTATATAAATAGAAAAAAATCTGAATTTAAAATGATATTTAAATAAATATTGTTTAATGTAAGCTTTATTGAACTATTCAATTGTATTCTGTAAGAAGTTGATTTCGCTAATGTTTTACAATATATTTGAAGTAAACATTAAAAAATTTACAACCTTAAGGAATTCTATTGCTACAAGAATCTGATTCTGAAACTCAGAAGTTATTGAAGAACTCTCAGTTTTATAAATGGTTTAAAAAATAATTAAATGTCTCTAATTATATTTTATCGTATTAATTTTATAAAGACCTTTTAAACTTTTAATATTATCATATTATGATCGATCACATTTTCCAATCGATGGCATAACTATATTATTGAATGATTAAGGATAAAATGTGCAATGGGAAATTCTGATAAATCTTAGAGATAAATATCCATTCCTTTATAACTCTATGTTTAAATTCGATAAGTAGTTGAGCAGTGCTGCATGCTTTTTAAAATTTTTGAAAATCCAACAAAGAGAAACTTTTGGAAGTATGCTGCATACATTACGCCTTGCACCTTAATTGAGATGCTGAAGACTTTGTCCCCAAGAAGCTTTCCGAAATTACAAATGCAGGCAGGAAGTGTAGACCTAATAATTGCACAAAAATTTACAGCGCTTTTGTTGAAGGGAGTCCTCCAAAGTGTTCTGTTATCACCAACTCTGCAAAATGTGTCTCATTAGCTTCCCCCACTGAAGCACTAACTTCCCACTCTGTTGTGTCTTCCTTCCCGGGCTGATATCCTCGGCGAAGACAATTTTCAAGGAAAGAAAAGTAAATGGCATTCGGTTTCAGAAAATTACTGTCCCTAAAACCTTGTCAAGTTTTACGGCGCATTTAACACTTCTCTTCGTCCTCGAAGGATGTTACCCCAGTTTAGGGGGCGATCATTTTAATTCCTTTCCACTTCCTCCGAGTTAGCGATTCGGGGCATTTATTACGACTCCATCGCGCTGCCTGGAATAAACCGCCGCAAGGCCGCGCATTAGCGTCAAAGAACAAGCGCTTTAATGTTTATTTCAAAATGGAGAGTAATTTATCAAACTATCTTCGGTCTTCTAATGAAATATCTACGGATTCCCCCGTTCTACTAACCACAAGAATAGGCATGCCTTTCGGTGAGGAGGAGGGAAGTGGCGGGCTATTGATTGGTATGGAGCTACTTTGGTATTCTCAAGTGAAGGTCAATAAAATAGACTAAGTGGTGGTTAATACGGGAGGTAATTATAGGGTGCGGATAAGCTGCGGATAAAATTTATGGCTTCACCTGGGTTACTTTGAATACATTGGGGTGGAAAGTTTTGATGGTCTTACTAAATTTAAAATAGTTTTTAACATTGATGCTGCTTCAGAGCCCCCTCTTAGAAATAATGATTCTGAAAAGAGAAATGTTAAAATTAGTTAAGTAGTTAGGTGTGCAAATTTATGCTAAGGGGGTCGCTGAGAATATATTTTATCTAAATTTATATGCCGGCATACCGTAAAGAATTCTCTTTTCGAAAGAGTGTATTAACTTATCCAGTTTAAATCCGACTGATTTTTATATGAATATAGTTTAACAACTATTCTTAGAAATGATAAAAATATATTTTATCTAAATTTATATCCTGGCATGTCCTGGAAAATTCTTTTTAAGGATGAATGCATTACATGTCCAATTTAAGTCTTACTGCTTTCTGCATGGATGTATATTAAGAATTATTCTAAAGCCAGTTTAAGAATTAATGTTAAAAATAATAACTGAATATTATCTGATATTCTTTTAAGTTTCTTAGCGCTGGCTAATCAATTTCAATCTTAATTGTGAAATGCTCGTTCTATTTCTCAATATATTTATGGCACAATAAAAATATTGGAGCTTAACTAGAATATAAGTATGAATTTGCAGTTGTTTGATGCTTCTAAGTTATAGAAATATTGTGAGTTCGGGACACAAATGTCCCCGTCTCTCATTGTGTATGCGGTATTATTATTTGATATTAATGCAGTAAAAGATAAACATCCTCTTGTTAGTGTGGTATGGAATCTTAGAGGTCGAAGTTTTGGATCAGTTGCTATCTTTGACATCTAAACTTGTTATATAATTGTAAATCAGTCCCGAGATAAAATTTGTATTTCTTCAAATAGATGTAATTTTACTCCTAACCATTTAAAACATAATTGTATTTAATGCATTTGTAGGAGATGAATAATGAATTTCATAAAATTGAAAATTCACAAGTAAATGCTGACAATATACAATATTACAATAAACTCATAATGAATTTCATTCGTTAAACATTCATAATTGAGCATAATCAACAGTCATATGAATAATTCTTTATTTTTAAGTTATATATAATGACAAATTGCATTTTTTTATTAGTCAGTCATCTTACATTTTTTTTTAAAAAGATAAACATAAACATTAAAAAATAAACATCGTAATAAATTAAAATTTTATTTCTGTTGCATGTTAGATACGTTTCTATTTCGATTTGATAACGTTACAAGAATTCATAATTTGTTGTTTTGAGTGCATCCAGTATTCTTACTTTTGAACATGTGCAGAATTTTCAAATTTTATGATGTTTCATTTTTGTATACTGTGCAATTCAGTACTAGTATAACATACTGATTTTATTTATTTATTTATTTATTTTACTTTTTGCAATTGTAGTTTTTTTCCGATATCCAAATTGTAATTGTAGTTTTTCTCCGATATTTCTCCTCTATCCAAATGAGTGTCTTGCACCCTATGGGTAAACTCTGACGGATTGGACCAATAAATCAATAAGCAAATCAATAATTGTTGTTGCAATTAATACAAGTGAGTAATTAACATTGATAAACGAGCATTTACTTTTTTTTCTAATATTTTTCCAAAATTTCCCTTTTTTTTTTTTACTTATATTTCTAATTTCCAATTGAATCTAAAAAAAAAAAAATCTTATAAATTTCTCTCCAAGTGCTTAACTTCTAAAGAAATGAAATTGTTTTGTACACTGCGAATTTAAATTAAATTATATAACTATGAAACTTTAATTTCCCATATTAATATTACATAAAATATATATACCTACATTACTGCGGTACAGCATTCAATCCAAAATAAAAATTAATTAAAAAAATCAAAGCTAAAATATAATAATGTGATAATGTAATTATTTTCTGTTTCCCTTGTAGAAAATCATAACACCAGATCAATTTTTGTTACATGAAAAATGGTTTTATCTCTGCAAATTTTAAAGTGGAAATTATTTCAAATGAATTAACGGCGCTGATTAACTCAAGAGTTTTCTTTTCTAAAATATGCTTTACTTTATTGAAACTTTTTAAATTGTATGATTCTCGTTCTTTTTTTATTTTCTGTATTAATGTAATAGAAGATATGATCGCAATTGATATGAATTTCATTTTTGTATTATTTCTAGTGCATTATGTTTCTTATAATACGTACTAATGCAATTCACATTGAATTTCATGTATCAGTCATGACATAATATGAAGGGAGTTTATTTCCTTTTGCCAAAATATATTATTTAGTGATCTTACAATTTATTCAGAATTTGGTCTCCTTCGGTAACTTAAATCATCTTCTAGTTCTCTCAAGTTTTAATTTCAAAAGTAATTTGTCTAATTTCTCCCATTAAACTAGGATGACATTAATAAGCGTAATTTAATAATAGAAATTGAACGCTGATTAATTTTAATTTTGAAATTAATATCTGATTAATGGAATTCTCGATTTAAATTTATAATGAAATGTTTATGCAGTACCTCTAATGACATTTAATTTCAAACATGATTTTAAAACTCATAAAACTGAAATTTTTTAAGTTTTTGGTATCGTTTACATCGATTTTCTTACAACTTCATTTTAAACTTAGTTTTTAAATTTGGTTTACTTATGAATTGAATGTACAGAGAGCTTTATATAGTCTATATATCGGCAGTTTAACATAGTCATTTAAACATGTTTCAAATATTAGTGGAAATTATTATTATTCTATCTTTTATTCTTGAAGATTTAAATTAGTCGACTAGGTACAAATAATCTTTGTGAATCATATTTGCCCTTCAATGGATGCGCTTTAATGTTATTATTAGCAATTAACTATTTCCATTTATATTGTCTTTGAAAGTTTTTTACTTCCTAAATATTTTTGAAGTTTCAAACCATTTGATGGGGGATGAGAAGAATAAATATCGCCTACAATTTGTCTGCAATTTAAATTTAAAAAGAGTTAAATAAAATAATTATTAAAAAAATATTAAAAATAAAGGGAATAATTTATTTTCTTACTTCTGTCATAAATCATGGTCTTGATATAGTCTAACATAATTTATTGTTGTTTAAATGCAAGAAGAATCAACTAACATTTGGAAGAGATCGTTATCTAAGTTTTTCAATGAAAACTGCTCTCTAGTTTTAAGTAATTTGATCCAATGATATATAGCCTATTTTATCTTCTCGCTGGGTTTTTGTATCGTTTGTCTTCTGCAGTTAGCAATAACTATATCCATCAAACGAATGGGAAAATAAAACGGTACATAAATAACACTAGAAAATGAATTATTGGTGAACTGATAGATAAGCTCTGCTTGGGAAAGGGTGAAATCTTGATGTTTTTGCAGTATAGGATTATTGCAGCTTGCACTTCTGGGAATATTCTAATAGTATATTAGTTTTGCCATTTTTAAGATACCGCTAAATAATAAAAATTAGTTAATGTTGAAGTGTTTGCTATTTTTTGATTATTTAAATAATGTATATCCAACATTTTTCTTACAATATTGTTTATACATTTATTGTTTATACATACTTGATCACATTACCTTTAGAACGGTTGATTTAAAATTGTAAAAGATAGATCATTTGATCTGTAATACAGAAACAAATAATTCTTAGTTTTTTCTTTTCCCAAAATGATGGAAATTTTAAATCATTGGATGGATGGATGGAGAGAAGAAGTAATTTCTGGCAAACAGAGCATCAAGAAATACAAACTGACGAATATATAATCAAGTATTTTAAAGATGCAAATGTTGCCTGTTTTGTACTTTTGCAGAGTATTAGTATTATATTAGTGAACTCAATTTTTATTAAAGCATTTTGTGAAACACATTTAATAATCAGTAAAAAAACTTAATTATATTTTTGCGTTTTAAATTTCATAAAGTTCCAAGTTCCAGCTAATCTGCACATTTTGAAATATTTTTCTCAATAAATAAGCAGTTAAAAACTCCACTTAAAATTCATTCGGTTAAATAATAGATGTTTCCTTGACTGCTTTTCAAAAAATAAATTTAAATAGTAAAAAAACAAAAAAAAAATGTTTTTGCGTGTTATTTTAGGATATTAGCTGTGAGCATTAACTTAACACCATTATATAACATGTATCATGTTTCCTGGTTTTTGTAATTCTGAAATATTTATTTTAAATTTCATCATTATATTAGGTGTAAAAGTTGCAAATTTTATATAGCATAATTGTATACAAACTGTTGCTGTTCCTTTTTCTTGTGTGTGTTTCTATTTGCTGTGTGGCTAAAGTTCCTTGTAAGTTTTTGATTAATGTAAATGGAGCCAGTATCTCTAGTCTTCTTATTTCAAATAAATAAATCATAAATGATATCTTAGGAATCCTCGATGAGCTCATAATGTTTGGGAAGTCGAATTTATTACTTGATTTAGAAACTTTACAAGACTGTCATAATTGTTTTGAATACAGCTAGTGACTTAAGAAATTAGCCCAAAATGCGACGATATATTGATTATGATATACGAAACCAATCTCATTATAAATAAAGAATTAATGATATCATTTACTGGAAATGAATTACAACTTAAAATAGATTGATGCATTTTAATTTTAATCACTAATTATGCATGGCAAGAATTCCCAGAAATTTCTTCCCGTTAATGAGTCGTTCATTTATTTGCTAATATATCATTAATATTTGTAAATCAGTTCTACAGCTCGTAAATGTTTTATTTTGAAAATCAGTTTTCTTTTGCCCTATGAGTCTGTCTTCCAAATGTATAAAAAGTTATTTCTTTTAAATAAATATAGCATATATATATTGAAGAATAGTATGCTATGGGTTTACTTGTGTTTGTATTTATTTATTAATGCAATCCCAATAAAACAAATCCATTTTTCTGCACTACAAAATTAGCATATATATAGTTTCGCATACGCTGAATAATGTTGGCAAAATAAATATCTATTACGTTTTGTCAAAACAAATTACAGTTAAGCAAAATAGCTTGAATTTCAATACACATTTTTGCATTCTACTGAATATAAAAAGCTTATTTTGATGAAATTTTAGTAAATATATATCAAAATTTCTTCATATTCCTCTTTAAACTAAAATATAACATGCGTTCTCTCTCAATACATATAAATACATTTTCTTTTAATAATATCTAAAATATTTCTTATTTCTTCGTATACAACGTAAGTTATAATGATGAAATATTGCATTTTTCTCTTTCATATGCATGTGGGACTCCTTAATAACACAGTTCATAATTTAAGAGACGGCAGCTTTTGTTTCTTCTTTTTCTTGAGAATAACAAGAATGGACACTCTTCGATTATCCATTAAATACATAGAGGCAGGAGGACTCGAAACTACAAATTGTGTACGTGATATCAGACGGACGTTGCTCTATTTCTGTATTTGTGTTATCAAATTCCAAAAATGTACAATTCTTATCATCTCAATAAACATGCTCTAACTACAAATGACTATTCCTTAATTATAGGATTTAATTTCACAAATAATAAATTTTGTTTTCACATATTTATATTAAAAAATAGTATTATATTATTTCGCCTCGAATTTAGAGTTAAAAGAATTTAAAGAAAGAAAATAGACATAATTTATCTGCGCTATATATAATGAAAATAAAACAATACTTATGTTGCCCAATATTTTACTTTCTCTTCTCTATTTTTATAATCTTGCCGAACTCATAACGCTGATTCTTTTCCATGTTCCGGTTTCTAGATTTAATGTTTTTCTCTCTCTCCTGATTCCTCTTTTACTATTCACATAAAATATGAATTGGTAAAAAGAACCAAACACTCAAAGAGAAATATCTTGTTTTTATATTAAATTTTATTTGAAAACTCTTCAGTAATTTGTAATAAAACAGATATGACTTAATATACAAAATAAGGAACTAAAGGAATTCTAATATTTTAAGATTAATAGAATTTTTAAAAAAAAATATTTGTTTGACAATTAGGAGTTTAAGCTTTTAAATCCCACCTGAGACCCATTTCATCTCGGAGGCCTTACATAGCTGCTAGGTCAACCTTGTCGAAAATCTGCCACATATATTATTTATTTTTTCCTTCTTTGTTTTCAACAAAATCGTAAGCCATATTACATACTCTAATTTCTAATTAGAAAAGAAAAAGGCAAGCACATGTTTCATAAAAATACTCTCTTTCATGATTTTGTAAAAGAAAAGGATAGTGATACTAGGAACTTAAAATCTCGCCATCAATGTAGTTCCAGAAGAAAATTAAAAATTAAAAAAAGGAAGTAGTTCGTATATAGTCAAATATCTCTATGATAAATTCAATCCTCCTCATACGGTAGTTCACCTAAAACTGTGAAGTTTAATCATTACAAATTTGCAATAACACAGAGGCATGGATTACTAGCAGTTTTTACAACCTCTTCTCAAAAAATGCTATAAAACTAGGATAAACCACTGAGAAAGCATCTCCTTTATTCGAACTTCCTCTATATTTACAAAAATGGAATATTTTAATTTCCTAGTTTAGACGTAAGAGAATTCTAAAAAGAATTTCAGACATATTTCCTTCAATTGCTTTGCCACAAAACTCGATTCAGATAATAATTTTGCAGATAAATCTACATATCTAATTTTATTCATTTAGATAATTTTGTTTTTCAGTTTTCATGTTTGTATACATGCAACCAGTAATGTATGAAACTCCATCATTTCATATAATACCTAAACATTTAATAGAACGCCGGACGCTTTTAATCAAAGTATGAAATAAGATCATGATAACGGTACTATTTAAACAGTTTATTAGTTTGGACGCAAAAAATACCTAAAATATAAATTTCATAATCTTTATTAGCTTGATCTCACAAAATATAAATGTTTTTAAAACACTTTACGCAAACATGCGCCTCATTAGTTTCCTTTAAAAATGCACAGCAGGTATCAGAAAGGAAATTATCTTCGGTAAGAATGTCAATCATCCTATTGGTTTAATCCGCCATCGAACATAATCTCATTCCATATTTTTTGAAAAAGGCTTTCTCTCACTTTCGGAGATTGATTTCATGCTTCGCCAGTTTTACATTTGAAAGGTTTCTATAGAACGTCTAGCAAATCTGTGAAATGTTTAACCATTTCACGCACTGCCGGCTTTATCGACATTCTATAGAATACTTATGCACTTTATATTCTATAAAATGCCGGTTATATTTTTTCGGCATTCCATAAAATACGTAAGTGATTCATAGAGTGCTGACTGTCACACATTTACTGTTATATAATCATGGAAAGACAAAGAGACAGTTTATTTTCTGACAATTTGATCCAAAGATTAATGGAGATCCACATTTTCTTTAAAAAGCTACATACCAAAGTTCATATATTGGGATATTTGTTTGAAATTTTGTTATCGCGTTTACCAGCATATGGGAGTACAGAGACATACTATTTCCCTAATTCAGATCTTGCACAAAATTTGAAGGAAGCCTATCATTTTAGTGATTATTCAGAAAATCAACATTCAAATATCTGATTCGTTTTTGAATTGGTCAGTTCACAGAGATGCAGGTATGATTTCAGAAATTGACTTTTTAGATCTCATAGAAATCTAAAATATGTGGATTCATCAAAATGTCGAAATCGAATTTACTGTGTTTTTGAATAGTTTCTATATGAAAAAGAAAAAATATAATTTTTCATACATCATTCTTTTTTTATGTTTTTTTCTTCGGAACATTTCTAATCCGATGCTCCAAAATGCATGTTGTGGAAATTTAGTATGCTTTAGTATGTAAATACCGGAAGTAAAAATCATAAGAAACAGTAACAAATGAAATGAAGCTGAATTCCGAGCTGAAACTCAAATGCAAATTGGAATTCGAACTGCAGAAATTCTAAAATTGTATGCGTTTATATCACTGGTTTAGATTTATTACTTCATTTTACTTCTTGTTGAAGAATACTTTCTCTCAAGGCCATCACAAATTCAAAACCAGATGTCTTAATTGCTATCAGATGCTGATTTTCAAACAGGTCGTTTTTATTATTTGAGGCACATTTTCATTCTTAAGTTGTGCATTCTTCCATCCGTTCAACAGAAAGCCACACCAGACCCTCCAGGCAGTAAAATGCGTGCATTAAATGCCCTGGGCCTTCTTACTATCTGAATGCGATCGGCCATTAACGCAAACGGCAGTCAGAGCTTGAAAATTTATCGGTGCCAAATTTTAAAGAGAACCTCGAAGCAATCGATACAACGAATGACTGGCGCCGAAAAAATATGGCCGCTCCTAAATTTGAGCGCGTGGCGCTAAACGTCGTTTTGCTGTAATGACCAGATCATTATTCGCTCGAAATGTGTCCTTTAAGGAGAATATGGTGCAGAAACAGGGAGAAAGTACATTGACATTTTCGTCAATTTTTTTTCTCTTCTTTCTTCTTTCGTTCTCTTGTGTCCCTCATTTTTACGCGATGGAATATTTTAGAAATTATTGGGTTCAATTTTCTGATACTAGATTCTGGACTTCGATTGCAGCGCATTGATGAATTTTAGTGTTTCTGAAACGTAATAATTGCTGCCAGTCAACTTTGCTTCCGAGAGAGCGATCGCTTAATTTGTTGCTTTTATCTTTCGAAATTGAATAAGTTTGGGCGACTTTCTAAATTGATATGCCTTGCTTCATTTTTTGGAATTCTCTTTTAATTTTTCTAATAATTTAAAAATCATAAAGTCTATTAAAGGATTGATGGCATAATTTTATATATTTGATATATGAAGAAAGCCGTGTGTATAAAATCTAGAATAAAATGTAAATCACTTTCTGTGCTTATGTATAAAATTACAGAAGTTTAATGTTTTAAAAATAATTTCATTAAAATAACAATTAATTTAAAAAACAAAAATCATTTGGATATAATGATATATCTGAAATACATTTTATACTCTTAATTATAATCTACATTTTTTTTAATTTGCTAATTAAACGATACATTTTATTTGGAATATATTTTCACATTTCACGCAATATGCAAAAGTTGAGGACGCCAAAAATAATTAAGCTTCTCTAACTTTATTTTGTTTCATTTTTACTTATATCTAAGTTTATATAGTTGCCCATTCATTAATTTCAGAATATTATGCTGGTCTATATGTTTTTCGAATGGTTCAATGTCCTACATATCATCTGCAAGTCTAATAAAAACTGAATATCAATACATTTAAAAAATGAAATGTTATAAAAGTGCATGCATAAATTCTTCCATTAAATAAGAAGAAAACTTTGCGTTCTGATTATAAGAATTAAGTTTTAAGGTTCGAGGACCAAGAATTCTATATTTTATTAAAATTATTTTTACATATGGAAATGGTGAATAATAAATTTGATTCTCGTTGTTATACAAAAAGCCTATAATTTTGTAGCAATTTAAAATAATTTTGAATTATTTAGTAATTTAAATAATCAATATCTAGAATTCTGCACTTATGGATCTAGATTAAGACGTATTCCTTGCACATAATTATGCTTTTCTTTTATACATTTTTATTTAGATTGAGTTGTTTTATGTTTCTAATGTTGGAATTTCGTAATCGAATATAACCCCCCCACACACACACATTCTGATGCACAAAAATTTTGCATTTTTATATGTTCTCCATCACGATATATAATCTTAATTTCTTAATATATCAAAAATTTAATCATCAATCAATGGCTTAGTTCAATTTTGATTTCTCACTAGTATTGTCACTTCCTACTTTTCGAGTTTGTTTCGCTTCCTAGTTTGATAATTTGAGAAATAAGCTGATTTTTGTATTTATTTTAAAGTAATGATTCATACTCAAAATATTAAATAGTAAAACAACAAGTACTTTGATTAGTATTCTAATAAACTTATAATTCCGTGCATATTTTCTAATTTTTTTTAGAAAATTGTTAATTTATTTTCATTTTTTTCTGTTTTCTATAATCTTGAAAACATTCACAGAGGCTACAAGGTAAATTTATGAGGAATTTACAATACATTCATTACATTATCGATCCTGTATGTATTGACAACATCAAATCCATTGGAATCAGATGTTATATCGCTGCTTTGGAAAGACGGAGAAAACTTAAGCTGACTTTATTGCAATCTGAAAAAGGTTCATGTAACTGGAATTGTATCCAACTCATTCAAAAATGTCTTTAAAACAGGCCGCTAATCTAAACAATCAATCAATCTTCTTTATCAAATGGGCAGATGACAAAATAGGCGGTAATTTTTTTCCAATATAAAATTCTAAAGATAATTTTCACTAGAATGAAATATGAAATAAGCTTGTTTTTATTCAAACATGTTTTAAAAATGTTTTTGACTTAAAAGAAGGCTTAAATAGTTGAGGTAGATACTTTTCCTGCCCAAATGACAGACAAAAGAAAAATTTGAAATTCGTATTAGGCTGTGCATTGTCAAAGCTTGCAAAGTGGATTTTGAATAATGCATGAAAAATTATCCTGTCTAATATTTATGTAAAACCTTAAATGATACGCTATCCTATCTTCAAAAGTATTAATTCTTGTCAGATATGACGTTTTAAGCTTGTGGATGTATCCCTTTTCCGGAAACTCATTCGGAGCAAATATAAATAATTCATTTGTTGTGATCAAACAAATACTTCTTTGAAATAAAAGCACTGGAAATAAGATTCTCTGTCCTTTTATCTTCTACTTTTATATCTTATTACTTCCATTTTTATAATTCAACAATGCTGAAATCATTGAAAATTATAAACAAATTTGGATTTACGAAAATAATATTACGTGAATTATCTGGTTTTATAGACTATTTTTATATATTTGCATATTTTATTAGAGGTCAGTTAATAAAAATATTAGTTGTGAGTAGTTTAAAATTTTGCATATACGTATACAAAGAAGTATTGTATACGTATATGCGAAAGAAAATTTTTTCAGCTCGAGATTTTAAAGAATCTCCTCAGAAAACACGTTTTAGGAATTATGTCAATCTATCTGTGAACGGAATCCATTCAGAAGATGCTCGATTTTTAGTTGAATTCAAAATGCCATAACCTAAATATTCGGTATGCTTTCCTGAAATTGATGAAATATTTCGGTATACCTTTCTGAAATTCTGAAATTGATTAATGATTTCGGTATGCCTTTCTGTTACTAAAATTGCTATTTTGTATCCAGTCATAAAAAGTTCAAAATGTATATTTTATGTTCTGATATTTGCATAATAACCGAATTTCAGCAACGAATCACTAAAGATAACACAATAATAAGCTTTCTTGTAATTATTTTCCTCTAAGGACATGAAGTTAAGATATAATATTTTTCATAGCTAATATATAATGGATACATTTGCAGATTTTTTTTTTTTTTGACAATATCTTGCAAATATAAAGATGATGATGCTCTTGAGATACAAAAGATGCAAAAATGCTCTCGAGATCTCTGAAATTAATGGCAAGAATTTAAACCATTTGCATGGTGTTTGCAAATTAAATGAGTCATTGTTAAAAAAAAAATCCTTAGTGCTTTTTTTTGATGAAGACACGAAAATGAAAGGAATGGGAAACTACCAGCAGGTACTCTCTCTCTCTCTTTTTTTTTCTAAAATTATCCTGCATGTTTTATTTTTTCTTATTTTTTATGTTGTCTTTCAGAAGTATTTGTGATCTTGAGATTATACATGAAAGAAATTTTTATTACAAGCTGTAACTAGATAAACTGATGAAATGTAAAGTGTAGCAGTTGAATTACTCTTATCTTCTCTTTTGGATACTAGATGGCGATGCCTAATTAGGCCATCCCATGTGTCATCCCATAGGGCATTGCGATTGTAATTAGAATGAGATGGGATGCTGAACTGTGAGGCCGTGCACGTGAATGTCTTGTCGTTGTATTTGTGCTTGTTTAGTGTGTGAATGTGATTATTAAAAGAAATGTTCCTAAAAACATTCGTCCTGTTGCTTCCTGTATGGATCATAATAATCTACATATCACCACAAAAGTTAATTTTCAAAATCATCTTTAAAAGAATAAAAAAAATCTGTGATGGAAGAATGAAAATTAAGAGGAAAAAATATTTCTAACAATAATCCTTTCAGTATCTCTGGAGCGATCTAAAATTCAATTTTTTCCATGTATAAAGAAATCGCAGACAATTTCAATTTATTTCTCATCCTTTTGTGTTATCATAAAAAATAAAACCATTCTTTATTTTCCGATTCTAGATTTTCACTAAAACGTCATTTATCTGCTTAATATTTGTCTATTTTCGACTTTAAGACTTAATTCTAAAGCTCAATAACTTATTTTTGGTGAAAAAATTATCATATATATATATATATATATATATATATATATATATATATATATATATATATATATATATATATATATATATATATATATATATATATATATATATATATATATATATATATATATATATATAAGTAACATGGAATATGCAATGAACTTGAATTTTGATTTTATTATAATTTTTCTTTTTAAGTTATGAAGAGGTTAAGAAAGAAATTAGTACAATATTTTGCATGACACAAAGAAACTATAGATTTCTACAGAAAGAATTAAGAAATCATAAGCTCTTTCTTTAAAAAGTATATTCCCTTTGCATTTTTATTGCTACAGTTTGCCTTCTGACATATTATTGATTTTTATATTAGTTTGTCAAAATGCACACCTTAATGTCTTTTGCGAAAGCTAATGGAATCTAAAGTTTTCTCAAGCATTTTCTAGTAATGAGTAACGAATCTATATTTGAATAAAATTCGTTTCGACTTTTCGAATGCCATTATAATTAAACTTCTTGTTTAAAATTTTGTCGATTCTGATAAAATGTTTTTTCCATCACAAAAGCAAAAAAAAAAAAACCAGATAAATGAACAGATTTAATTATTTTGTAATGAATTTTATATTTGTACTACATACAAATGAAGTTAAAAATTCAAATTTCAGGAAAAAAGATTTTTCTTCCAAGATTATCATACATATAGTTTTGTTTTTATTAACTGGATTATTTCTCATATTCTTTTCTAATAGTCATTTTCATGCATTAAGTAAAGATTTGCATAAAATATTTGGAATTCATTTGTTTATATATTATATATATTTTAGAATAATTAAATTCTAAGAAAATTGAAATCTTTATTTCTATTTATAATAAAGATAAATGTATGTTATAGTGCTAGCTCTCCACAAGCCAAACCATTTCACCTACATCAAAGTTTGCACCTGTATAAATTGGAGTGATTTTTTTAAAATTAATTCATTAAAAGCTGACTGTTTCTGTTTTCCAGGCACAATTTCCAAAAATATTATTTCACAAAAATGAATTTTATTTATTTATTTTTTAAATTCAGAAGTTATTTTTAATAATATTAATTTAATAGCCGTGGAAATTTCTCACGAATATTGGTGATTTCAAAAATATTTTTTTTCTTTTTTTGCTAAAAATCCAACATTTTATTACATTACATTGTTGCTTTGAAATTCAAAACATTTTTATTATTCCATCAAATATTTGAATGTGTTATATTTTTTTCTATTGTTGAAAATTAAAGAAGAAAGATTTTGATTAGAACCTGTGTACTTACAAGAGGAAAAAAAATGAGTTTAAAGTAACGTGAAATATAGAAAAATGATGACTCGCATAGCACAATGGTGCCATGGGAATGGTCTCCAATAAAAAGCTCTAAGTGCGCAATGGATATTAGATATTGACACCAAAGGCTACTAGTTTTTGTTTATAATAAGGATGAAAATGGTTATGTGAATGTGGTGTCTGTGTTGACGCTCTTTAGAAACAACAATATTTGACGCAGAAACACTTTAAAAGGTGAAAATGTATATCTAGAAAAGGTTTCAGTCCAACAATTTAATTAGAATTTTATTTACTATTAATTGACGATTTTGTTTAGATAACTTCTGAAAAATTCCGACACAAAAGTAATTTTTAGACTGTTTTAAAATCCAAAAAATTTATCTTTTCAATGCTAGAAATTTATTTGTTATAAAATTCTTTAGTCTAGATTTAATTAACTTTTAAGTATATTACACAACAATATTTTTATTGGTGTAAGTGAAACTCGTATCACTTTTATCGTTTCACCGAATAACTGATAGCATAGTTTTTTACCATTGGCGAGCTAATGGAAGATTATGTTTACAAGACGAAAAAAAAAGTAAACTTACAATATCATTAAATTTCGAAGACTGATGAATTGGCGCTTTTAATAACTCTGTGATATCATAAAACTAGTCTGCATTGGAAAAATTTATATTCAAAAGAAACCGAATATATGTAGGCTTATTATAATAATATGGCTTTATTGCATAATAATTTGTTGAAATAATGGATAGTTTTAGATAAAATATCTATATGAAATTAACTATAACCAATATCGCCACAGCGAACCAGCGCCAATGGCAAACTATTTTCTAAAAAAACGAACAGAAGTGTCTGTGTTGACGCTCTACGGATCAGATCATCTGACCGAGAAGGCACATATATAATGGTTATGATTAAAGCTGCTCATTCTAAAGTTTGTATTAAAAACACCCCTAGTCAGAATGACCTCACATTTCATCGGAGTATAAGTGAAGCAATGGGAATTTATTTTACTAAAGAAAGAAACAAAAAAAAAAATAGTTCAAAAATTGACGAATAGGTGGTTACTCACCATAAGAATTGTAAAATTTTTAAAATAATAGTTAAAAGACTTGACAAGTGCGCCAGGCGTTACATTTGTGATAAAAAGGCTGGAAACATGCAGTTTCTGTTTATCTATGACTGAAAAGGTAGTTATAATTATATCGTTGAGGAATGTATATTTGTTTGTGAATCTCTTCTGAAATAACGTTTACTACTGCTGCAATTTCATTGAAGAAATTTTAAATTATTTCAAAAGTGGCTTTGCTCCAATGACTCTATTCGGTCTTAAGTAACGGATTGATAAATTCAAAGAGATGTTTTCATTTGTCGATGAGAGAGGGAATCAACTACTTCGACGGCAGTGGAATGTGTGGTTACAGTATTACAGGAAGCGTCAAGCTCTGCTTTGGGATCCTGCAGTGTGAGTGGAATTTCCCGATATTCAAACATGCTTATAAGGGCGTTTCTTAAATTTTACGAAATTTCCTGTAATACTATCCACACAAAATCATGCATGTTCAGGTATTTCTTTCTGCTAATTTGTCTAAACGAGAAGTTTCCGCTTTGCAACCTCTTTCTCTAATGGAAATTGACAATGCATGGCCATGGAGCATTTTCTAAACGAAACACATTTCCTTCTTCAAAGCTCTATCAATATTCAAAATTACAGAATATGGACAAGAAAGTATCCGTTCCAAATATCACCATTGCCTGTTCATTCTCAAAAGATAACTGTGTGGCGCAGATAAGCAGCTGCATTTATCTTTGGTATTTTCTCTATTGAGGAGATTGGTCCATCGGGTTTTATGACGTATACAGTCAATAGGTCGTACCCTGAATCTGTTTTGAGCAACCAGCTCATTTAGGCATTACAACAGATATGTGTGTAGCTCATTTTTTATGTAAGATGTCACTTTGTCGCTTATTGCAACACCAGAGAAGCAGCGTTTGTATCTGCATTTTAGAAATGGCAGAATTATTGTCCCAACAAACTTACCGCCACAATCATCTGACCTGAACCCTAGTGACTTCTGGCTGTACGATTACCTTAACGATGTAGTGTACGGCCTTCCTATTGCTATTTTAAGTGAATTAAAAACATTCATTATGCAACACATTCACATTATTACCACAGAGATACTTGAGTACGTTGTGGAGCATGCTATTTTGCACTTTCAGCTCGTAAGAGAAAATGGTGGACAGCAAATTGAACATTGATTAAACAAAAAATCATCAGGGATTTTATTTATTCATGGATTTTATCAGTTTTTGTATTTTCTACTATTTTTGAAGCTAAGAGCAGTAAAATACATATTTCATTTTAGCTTTTTTTCTACATTTTTTGGACTAGATACTGTTACGGACCGATTTCAATTTTATTTTTCTACAATTTCTGGCCTAGGGGCAGCTAAAACTAATTTCATATTTGCTTTTTCTCCGCTTTTCCATTTAGGGACTATTAAAAACTGATTATTTCCTATCCCTTCTAATCTATTCTGTTTCCTAACTCCGTAATGTATGGGCTTGGAATAAAGTTTATCAAAACTTCTTTTAACGTCTATTTATTATTATTTTCTGATGTGACAGCAAAATCTGTCATTAAACTTTTGAAATTTTTTCTTACTTAAAAGAAGTTTTCACTGCTTTACCAACACCCAGATGAAATAACGGTTCATTCTGATTAGTAATTCCTTTTTTATAAACTTCAAAAATTTCAACATTCATTTTAATCACTCTGTATATTTTTTGAAGAGTGGAAATGCACCTCGGTAAAACTTTTTGGACTTTTTAATAAATATTTCAGCAAAATTTTAGCGTTTATCCGCGACTATTACATAACAAATATGATATTCATATTGTCTAGAATTTCTTTGATACCATGTTTTGACATAAATTTTTTTCTATGTTTAATTGTTTTGAAAAAACAATTTGTTATTTCTATGTTTGTTATTTCTTTCGCGACAGGCATGTCATATATGCATCGTCTACGAACGTCTTTTGCAACCGGGCGTACCACCCTAGATATTGAACTCATGGGATGGTGATGCATATGTGCACTTTAAACTGCAATAATTTTTAATCTCCAACAGATGGCACCTTGTGTCCATTACTTTTGAAATAAATAAAGTTTTAATATCCTGACTTTCAGTTTGCTCATGTTCAACCTAACTTTGACCTAACCAACTTTTTGACCAACCTAACTTTACTCATTAACTGTTGCTGGGGAGAGAGGGGGACCCTAAGAGTAATATAAATAAACAGAGCCGGGTTGTGTAACTTTCAACTTGACAGAATCATTTGCGGTTTTTTTTTTTTTTTTTTTTTTTTTTTTGTAATTATAGTTCTTTCGGGTTTTACTATCAGTTCTATTGTATTTCCCGCACTTCACTTTTATTACGGAAAGCCTGGTTTTCGGTTGGTTATAGCAAGAAAATACGATTTTTCAGAGAAGAATGTTTAATCTAAAAAGGTAGTAAAAATGAGGACATTAGAATTAAAACTTTTTTGTTGAGATTTTTTTTTCAAAGTTAGGCTTAGTGACGCAAACCCAATTTGATTCCTTTCAGGTAAATAATTATTTGCAAAGCAGATTTCTTGAAAGAAAGTAATATATGTTCTTAAATCTGTGAATATTCTATGAAATATTTAAACTTTTATTTCAAATATTTTACACTTATTAGGAAATAATAATAATACTTTTAAATAATGAAGAAAAAATGAAAAATTTGGCATTGTTTTAAGTTTGAAATTAGGTTTCTTATTAAAATGCATTCATTTTTACAAATTTCAAGGAAATGAGCAAAAAATAATAATAATATAATACAGCAACATAGTATATAGTAAATTTAACAGAACACCATAACTCTTCTCAGTCTATTTCTCAAAATTTGAAACTTAAGAATATTTTGCTAAAAAAGACATCAAATATCTTAAAATAATCAAAACTGTATTATTTTTGATGAAGCAGCTGGTACCAAAAGGCGACTAGCATAACAATAATTTCCTTCGTCTAATCTACATATTTGTATAATATAAAATAAACTAAAAAAAATAAATATATCTTTAAGAATTTAGGATGGATAAGTTATAAATCTCTACTTATAATGATGTTAAATTTGTGCATGTGTGTGTTGGCGATCAACAAGCCAAACAGTTTGACCTAGAAATACCAAATTTAGTACATATAAACTTTCAAAAACGAAGAGGCTCACATGATTTTCATTCCCTGATTAGCAATCAATGCATCTATCGTCTTGTTTCACACTTTATTTCCACAGTTAACATTGATTTACGATTATATATATATTAATTGGTTTCCATTGAAAGATGAAAATGTCATGAAAAATCTCGAATTATATGTTTTCCATGTAACAATGCAATGTTTTATTATTTCTAAGAGTAAGTGAGATATATATCATATGTTAAAATCTAAATGAGAGCGGAATACCTGAGTCATCACAATAATTCAGATACATTTAAAGTAATATGATGTTCTTGGACATATTTGTCTTTCCATTTCCAAACTTGTAGTAACTACAATGCATTTGATATAGATGTCTTGACATGTAATGACTCCATTTATTTCAGAAAAAAAATGCATTTTGAAATGATAATTTTTTACTTCGCTTTTTGAATTCATTGTTTACAAGCCTTTAAATAAGTTTTTTTTAATATTTCATCTGTCTATTAATATTTTATCTATTAACATTTTATCTTATATTTCAATATCAAAGTGGAAATAAACAATGGTTTTTTTTGTGTGTGTTTCTTTATATTAAAATATTTCTGAAGACCTAGGTTATACATTCTAAATGAAATAACTAATAGTACTGCGGTAATAATTGTTATTCATTCAAAAACATGAATGTCATTTTTATTGAAATTCTAGCTATTGCACAAAAGAGAAAATATTCTAGAAGTTTCAGATTTCGCGTTTTCAAACATCGTTTCGCTTCAGGATTTTCCGTCTGTTTTTCAAGAAAAAGAAGGTAACCAAAAAGTGTTCTATAATCTGTATAACAATGTTTCAAATCGTCACAGTCGGAGAGCTTTAGAAAGAAAGAATCTGTAAGGTTATACAAAGAAACAGCGAAAACCTGACTTTTCTTTAAATAAAAGAAAACAAATAGTTAAAAGCAACTCAAAGGAAACTTCTAAAAATAATTCAATAGAAACTAAAATAGGCTACTGAAGTGAAAAAGGACATGAAAGGAAAAAAATATAAATTTCTTTTCTTTATTTCAAGTTAGGTTTGTCGGGTTTCCTTTTCAATACAAATCCAAAGTCAATAAATTGCTTAGTGACTTTTTCCATTTTTAAGTCTACTTCTGAGAAGAATAAGATACAAGAAAAATAAATTTTTTGTACACATAAAAATGAAGAGATATATTAGCATTTATTTAGGTATAAGGAAACAAATGTCCAGAGAAAATTCTGAAACTTCCCTGCCTCTGCGATCTTAATGCGATTAAGAGCAGTTATTTATTCTGAAGATTATTTGCGGAATTGCAATCATTGACTAACAAAGAATGCTTTTAACCTATTTTCTTACTTCTGGCTTTTGCCATTGAATCCGACTTCTCGATTTCAATAGGATGATGATAAGCAAATATCTGGCATCAAGCCAATTTGCTTGTTTCGACAAATTTAGGAGTAAACATTTTAGGTGGAACTCTGAAATGAATTGGAAATAGAGCAAAGTTCTAAACTTGACATTTAACATAATTCGCGTGATCTAGATTTTAAATGACCAGAATTTATCAATACTAAATGGAGTCTTGCTAAGTCAAAGAATAACGTTCCCTAAGAATTATCTTGTTTTTTAACTTCTGCCATACTTATAATAATAAAAACAATATATATATATATATATACACCAACAAACATAATGATGTAAAAATCTTACCGTAATCCAGAATAATGAAGAAAAGTGTCAAAAAACTAAAACAACCGAATAAGAAAGTAGAGAAAACATGAAAAACAAGTTATACAAATGCAGAAAATGCTGCAATGTAATTCAAGGAATGCTGTGGAAATAAATTTAATCTGAACCTAAAGTGTAGCCATGAAAATGGCTTGTATTAAGAGTGTAAGGTTAACATTCAGTCACAAATATTCAAAATAAATATATAATCAGAAGCTAAAATGTTTAGGTAAATATACAAAAACAATAAAAACAAAAAGAAAATAAATGGTGTAAAGAAGAAAAGTATACCAAAAGATAAAAAAAAATAGGAATAAAAAGTGGGAGAATATATAAAACACAAGAGCTGCAAATGCACAAAATGCAGCAATTCTGGGAACACTGTAGAAATATATTTGCAGAAAATGCGGTAATCATTTATCTTTACTGTCCACATGAGAGATTAATACAGTGAGTGCTTTGTTTTACCTTCTCTTTCTGCTTTTATTAATAATATAGGATTTATATAGAAGGGATGAATAAAAAGGATATAAATCATATAAAATTACAATTACCGAGGGATAATATCCATGCATATATATACATATTTAAAAGCCCTCAGAATTAAAGTGTGCCGCTCAGACGGTGGAAATATACCTATTTCAATCTATTACTGATAGTTTCACCAGTCGGGGGCAAAATCTATAATGACATTAAAATTTTCTTCTGTCTGATTTCTCAGGTGTTAAAAGAGTCATGATTATTGGGGCCTATCTTGCTGGAGCATAGGTAACATATCTCTTTCTACAGTTGGCTTCAGGAAAAATGCGGACTCTAATGACAGCTTATCTCAAATAGATAAAAACACGATTATCAGACCAAGTGATGATGAAAAGGGAAACTTACAGAAAGAGAATGAAGATCTTTGAAGTGGACTGTGGTCAGAAAACCGGAAAATATCATCTTGGGTAATATGTTTGATCAATACTTACATAAAAGACTTTCAATGTACAAAAACTCAGAAGTAATTAATAGATAGGAAACAACCGTAAAGCATAAAGCTTTCGGACAGAACTACGCAGGAAGAGGAACTTTATACAACTATTCACTATCCACAACGGTCTGCTAATCTCCTTTGTCTACTCGCTTTAGGTGACTGCCGACTTACCACTAATTCTATTATATGACTGGTTATTCAGCACATGATGCTACCTTAATACTGACTCCAAGATTCAGCACATTACTCAACTCACTAAACGCATGAGCTTAAATCGAATGACCAATTCCAACTCACTCTTCCGGCTTTTTATAGCTTCCGAAGCAGGGCATAGAAGACTTTAAATTGATCTACAGAAATCCCGTCCAAATAAAAATAAGTTGATTCTAAATTCTTATAGATTCTGTAATTTTTGTTTTACAGTCAAATGGTCACTAAGTTTTTAACTATGTCCCGAACTCAATAATCCGGCATTCATTCAACATCCATCATAGCTCTCTGTAAAACTGTCTTCTTTACAATGGAATTACTGTGGTGGGAAACATTATAAATTCATTCATTTTAAATCTTAAGTCAATATTGAAACATTTATACTTTTTTATGGTACATTTTAAAAATATCCTTCCAAAGCTATGATTATTACCGTTTATTATGAAAATGATTTTACTAACTAGAAAAGCACTGACGTAAGTTTTATTTTTAGTATTTCTCATTAGTATTCATTATAAATATTACTCCAGAAATAATGCAGTAATAATTAAGGGTTAAACTAAAAACATGAAGTTTAAAATATATTATATTAATTTTATTGTTGGAAGAGTATAAGATATTAATAACCTAAATTTAAACCACTTTTAGCAGCCTTACAGGGAGAGTTGATTAACAAATAAATTTTTGACATTTCTGTCAACCGTTAAATTTTCAAAAAATTGTGTATTGATCATATTGCATAGCATTATTACATTTTAGATCACAGCGATTAAAAATACATCTTTTTTGTAATCAGAGATAAGTACTGGATAAAACTATGGATCTTATTTGCTCAATAATGTATTTTAATCCTTTACGTATAATTCAATTTCCAATTCTTCCCAATATAAAACAATTTTAATAATTTGTTAAATATGATGCCCCATTATAAATTGTATTTTTGTCAAGGAAGTAAAAATATACATATGTTTAGTTCTAATAATAAAGTTTAAATTTATATTTTATTTTGTAGAAAAGCAGGCTCCATGTGCTAGATTTGAAATAAAAATTACGAGGCATCTTAGAAATTAAAATAATTTCCTTCATTCTCCAACAAGGATCAGATGGTTACTGAAAAAGATACCCCCACTACTTAATCCCCCGTATATATATATATATATATATATATATATATACACAAAAGTATTAGAATCAAGTTAATAGGAAAAACAAAAATCAAATAAAAATTAAACCAAAAAAATTATTAAAAAAATATTAAAAAAGAATCCGGCCTGAAGACTTTTTCAAGGGTCACCCTCAGGCAGGGATTCAAATAAAGGGATTTTTTCTGTGAGGACATACAGACATAAGTCTAATAATGATTCCTCGTGACCCGAAAATCCCCTGAAATTACGCTCAAGAGATATACCATTTTAACAGAAAGGAAATACAAAATAACAAATTAGAAAAAAATAACCACAAAGTAAAAATACAATAAAAACAATAACAATAAAAACAAAAATAGCATTAAAATTAAAATTAAAATTAAAAACGAAAAGGCCAGATCATACCATCCAACAGTGAAGGAAACTTTAAACAATCGATTGTGATTTCCTGTTTTTGAAAGTTAACGGTAAATTATGTAAACAGAGGTAGGCACCCAGCGCCATCTATTGAGTGATCCAATATGCAAGTAAATTTCTATTTTTATTTAAGCCAAAAGATTAATCCCAAACCATACCTTGTTTAATTAAAAAATTGACATTACAGTAATTTCTAGGAAAATCATTTTTAATTAAATTTTTAAGGAGGATATTTGATGCTTCAATATAAGAATTTTTTTATTGCAAACCCTTTTGATCCTGTTAACTTGTGAGAAAATTAGATTTTTGAAAATTTTAGAGTTTAGATTGGAATGGTAGTTACATAGTTTTGTTATTTTAAAGTTGAAATCATCCCTTTTATCGTATATACCAACTATTGTTTTATCATTAGCAATTTAGATTTTTAAATCCAGAAAGGTAGCCTCAAGTTGATTTTTATTTGTATCTTTTAGAATTAAATCTTTTGGATAGCAATTAGTAATAATATTAGTATTGTCGAAGTTAATCAAAAGTAGGTAATCAATATATCTCCACAAGTTTATTAAATTATATTTAATTATTTTTTTCTCATAGTAATGCAGGAAAATATTAGCTAAAGCACTTGAGAAAGCTGTCCCCATTGGAATGCCCTTGACTTGTTTATAAAAATTAATACCATTAAACACGTAATTTTCAGTAATATTAAAATTACATAACTCAAGCCAGTTATTTTTAGGAATGATATTTTCATTTAAATATTCGTCATATATAAAAGTGCAGACCTTTATTAATTTTTCATGAGGTAGATTAGTGTATAAATTTTCGAAATCAAAAGTATTAAGTTTATTAATGTTGTTATCTTTAAGAAAATCCAATACTTCTTTGTTACTAGAAATAATAAATTTGTCTTCATTTTTTATTTTGTCCAGGATAATTTTTAAGTATTTAAAGAAATGTTTACCCGTATAGTAATTATAACTACCAGTGCTACAGGTTACGAATCTGAATTTTAATGGATTTTTATGAAATTTAACTGTTGGGAATAAATAAGGATAGTTAAGAGAGCAAGTCTTAGTTTTGGTTTTTTTTTTGCGAAAGCTAGCATTCTTTTATCTAATTCCTTTTTCCCGGTGTTCTTTAACATATAAGTTGCATTAGAGTTAAATTCATTAATTAAAAGTTCTTTATAATAATATTTACAAATTAAACAGAAATTATTTGCTGATTTATCTATTACTGTAATAACAAATTTTTCTTTTAAATTTTTTATTTCATTTTTTAATGTTTTACTAAAATAAATCCCACGTTCTTTAGATCTGTCAAAATCAGTATTCAATTTTATTTTAATTTCCTTTAAAATTCTCACTTTCCATTCCCCGAAACCTTCCGCAGGCCAGTGGTATTTTCTAGATAATTTGGCAATAAAAACATCCAAATCATTACCAATGGAAATCAAAATTTTGTTATGGTTTATTTTTTCTCTTAATCTAAATTTTGTTCCTCTTCCCATCAAATCTCTTAAAGAGTTGGATTCAATAATTTTTAAATTACCTGTAATAATATGACCTTTATCAATATCTATAAAATCTTTATATTTTTCCTTGTTACAGTAACAATCTGTTTTATTTATTTTATCTAAATTTTTGCTATAGTAATTATAATTACCAATTTTTTTCTTTAAATTTGAAGTGTAACTAAACGCTATTGATACAGTAGCTTTATCTGCAAGAGGAAAAAATATATTATTATTATGTATAATTTTGGGTAATTTTAGATATTCGAAGTAAATATCCAAGAATTTAATCACACAGTATTCTTTGTAAACATTATTTTTATTATTAAAAAGTAAATCGTTTTTTCCAATGTTAAGTTTACCTTTAATAAGATCTAGAATAATACATTTAGTGTACGAATTTTTAAACTCTAATTCCCCGAATTTATTATTTAAAAACCATTTTATTATATTATTTCTAAGACCAAAAATGTATTTCCTAATTCTGTTAATGTTTTCACTATTGTGTTCCAGATTACAGTAATTTTGAAATTCCTCAAATATAATTTGAAAATTGCCTCCTTTCCCTTTACCTCTTTTAAATCTTTTAGAAAAGTTATATATATAAAGGGAGAGAGAGACTAATTAGTAGTAAAAGGAGAAAAAAACAGAATCAAAATTAAACCATCTTATTTCATTTGATTTAATTTTCATTCTACTTTTTTTAGTTTTAAGTTGGTTTTTATTACTAACTAGCCGCTTTTGGCGACCAGCTGGTTCACCAATCTTAATGATCATTAAAATTTTAATAATTAACTATTTTATGTAATTCCTACTTTAATAGCTTCTTCATTAAAATATTTTAAAATTTCAAATTTCAATTCACTCAGAATATTATAAAGGCCTTCAGTCATAACGTAATCTGTATCTCTCCAATTTTCTGTCAGCTCTTGTAGAATTTATGCTTTAAATTAAAGTGGAAATGATTAATCTGCAATTAATATGATAATATTTTTTACTGAAACAAAGCCTTTTTTTTGTAATATGATTACTGAAAACTGAGTCACTGAGCATTTAAACCTTATGGGCACTAAAGAATATCTTTCTTAATTTATGTAATATCTCAAGAATTTTTCAACAAAAGTTCTTCAGATTCATCTTGAGCAGGTATATTAATTAACAATGTTTAATTTTAAATGCATCAAACACTAAGAAAATAAACAAAATCGTTTAAAATAATCGGTCGAAAACAGGTTAAAAAAATTACTTAAAAAACGATGAACTTAAACTAACATAAATACAATTTAATTACAAAAGCATACAACTAACCTAAAAATAATTTAAATCGAGTCCACTTCCGTTGAAATGTAAAAAATCAGAATACAATGCGCATGCGTGAATTTTCAACGCCAGTTACGATAACGCAAATGCGTGAATTTTTCTACGCCAGTTGGGGTAACACTAGGTAGATTAGAAATTTTTAATTTCCTTTAATATGCTTTATTTTAGTTCAAAAGTACTTCAGAATGAATCTGGAAGATCGATTAATTAACAATGTTTAATTTTAAATGCATAAAACATTAAGAAAATAAACCGAATCGTTTGAAATAATCGGCCGAAAAATGTTAGCCCTAGCCTCATTGCTGATGGGGAAAAAAAAAAAGCTGAAGCCTTACTCATTTGACGGTGGGGAAAATGAAAGGATTTTTTTGGCGGGATAGTTATTTTTTAATTAATAATTAAAATTCTAATTAAAATTTCAAAAAAAAGGGACCCCAGGTGCACATTCCCGACGTCCAAGGTATACACGTACTAAATTTGGTAGCTGTATGTCAAACGGTCTTTTCTGTAGAGCACCAATACACACACACACACATTGAGCTTTATATATAAGTATAGATTAGTCAAGATGCATCTGTGTTTTAGTAGTAGCTGCATTTGCGCTCTCTAAATACAATGGTGCTTTTTTTCTACTTTATATATATATATATATATATATATATATATATATATATATATATATATATATATATCTTGGGTGCAAACACACACATTGAGACACACATTTATATTGAGAGTTGCGCTGAGTTTCCACTACACTTCTTGATGTTTATTTTCTAACGTTCTCTTAGCGTTTGCTTTAATGTTAACTATCTGTTAGTGAGCTGCTGTATCAAGTGAAAATAAGGTAGCATTTGTTTACTATAATTCCCGTCAAGAACATGTAATTTTTATAAGCGTTCTCAAACTACCTTTCTTGTTTGCTTTAATATGAGTACTGAGAAGAGATTACTCATGTTTCCGATTATATTTGTGTCCAAATGACTTTAAAATAGTTTAAAATCGTTTGAAAGATGAGACTTTATCCTGAAAATGAAAAAAAAAAAAAACTGAAACTATGGGTTAAGGATTAAGATCAATTGTACTTATATTCAGAAGGAGGTCAATAATGCCATACCAATATTATGCGCTAATTAGCTCAGGAGAAAAGAGAAACTACTGTAGCTACTCAGACTAATTTTCTTTTCTAGTTGTTTTATTGGATGAAATTAAATTTTCAAAAATAGTGCTATAAATAAACTAAGGATATGTGGTTCTAGAAATATTCACTAAGGATATGTGGTTCTAGAAATATTCACTAAGGATATGTGGTTCTAGAAATATTCATGATCGGCATTGCATATTATGAATAAAATATTTTTCGTATCGTTGTTCGGTTCACACCATGTACGATTGTTTACTTGTATCATAATTACTTTATAAATAGTAATTATGATATAATTTATGTTACTCTATATCATTTGTTTTACATAAATGATATAGATAATCTTATCCATTTGGTCCTGTATCTATTCCCAAGCCATTGTTCCCTTTCCTGCTACAGTTACAGAAATTAGTACTACAGAAATCGATGCAACGTCCGTTCCTTCTTTTATGACTGATTTGATAATGATAATATTTTGATTTATTTGAATAAATAACCATCGTTGCTATGTGTACGAGGGCCATTTTTCTTTCAGGCTCCCATGGGCAATACAAAAAAAAAAAAAAAGATAAGTTAAGCCAATAAAGTTTGCTGTTAATAGCTATATACTATCATTGTAAATTTTCCCCATAATCGCGATAAAGTTTCAACCCTTTTTCATATCGTGGAACAAGATCTGATACAGTTTTTTGAAAACTTTGTCATCAGTAGAATTAGGTAACTCCTGACTAACGAAAAGCTTCAAATTAACTCATAAAATTAATTTGAAGCTTTTCGTTAATCATGAATTATTATTTTTGCATCCAAGCTAATTTTCAATTAAATGTGGAAATAAAAATTACTCGGATCTAAGTTGTTTTCTCTATGAAGGGGAACAAGAGCGCAAGATTGTTTCAATCGAAGATCTTGTTCAGCGAGTTAATCAAATCTTTTGACTGAAATTGAGGATACTGTTAACCCAGATAACAAGCTGGCAATTCAGTATACAAAACTGCATAGATATTGTTGCTCAGTATCTCTCCTATAAAAGAAATTTCAGATAACTTTCAGATTTGTGAGGAGATTGAAAATAGTGTTTAATTCCATCTCTCTCACACGAGACAAATGTGTTTGAAAAGAGTTTTAAAAAACCTGATTCAAAAGATACATAAAAAATCCCGAATCTTCATTCCAATTATGTCGAAAAGTAACTCTGACTACATATGACTTTTGGCAATAAATTCATTTTTCTATCTACAATTGTCCAATTTTATGGTTCATTGGAGTTTGGAGAAAAAGAAACGCAATCTTAAATCTACTAAAAATTAGTTAACTATTGTGTAAAATCCGCCTACGTATCACATAAGAGTTATATTGAAATTGCTAGTATATTTATTCTGATATCATGCATTTGTATTTCATTAAAATATTTATATAATTTATCTGGCATATTTTTTTATTTAATTTCATGTCTCCAACGGAAGAGTCTGTACTGTGGCAGGAGATGGCTCCTAGTCCTCAATAATTTTTCCCGCCTATGGTATTATTGCATCTGATCATACAGCTTTTACCATATGCCTGCGTGCGGATCGGAAAAGTCGTCTATGATTAATCCACTATGAGTCATGTGCTCCAGGTAGTGGTCATCATTTTTATTTTCAACCATTTGTTTGTTTTTTAAAAGTTATAAACGTTCAGAAAAATATGTCCTTGGATTTTTCTATACAAACATTGCTAAAAAAGTTAAATATAATTTCAATTCTTGGCGGGAGAAGGTGAACTTTAAATTTTTAACAAAACAATGAAATGCATTCAAATAAAGGACAAAATAAAAATAAAGGTATTAAGTTCATCAAGATTTAACTGAACAACAGAAAGAACTTTTTATTGTGTTTTACATCTTTTCATCATGCTCCGTTTTACTATTCCTTAAGGAATAGAAGGCACCCTACACTTCCTGACACGAAGCGCATTTTTAAAAGAAATATTAAAGGAAATGCAGCAAAGAAACCTTTTAGAATCGAGTAACATCATGTCATGTCTTAAGTTTTTTTTTTTTTTTTTTATCTTTTATTCTTTTTTTCTTCCTTGGGCTTCTGCTGTGACTTGAAAAATAAAAGTGTAAGAAGCGAAGTAATGCCACTCCCTTTAGAAGCACCTAGTTTCAAAATTTTTGCAGCCGTGCCTGAAATGCGAAAATGATTGCGTACATGAATGCAAGGTGCAAACGGCGAGATTGCACAGCTGCACTGTGTGTTTTATTCTCTCTTACTTATGGGTGGAATTACATTGAGATTCAATAGGCTTGACACGTGTTTCTCTTCAAGATTCATCGAATATACCATTTTGCATTGTTTGTAGTTTCAATATAAAGATATTTTCTCGGTTACAATATATCACATTTTTTTAAAAAATGCATTGTTTGTAGATTTAATATAACGAAAATTTTGAATTGCAATATTTCACAGAACTTTTTTTTAAAAAAATGAATTGTTATATAAGGATATTTTCTTAGTTGCTAAATCTCACAAAGTTTTTTTTTTTTTTTTAATTTTGCATTGCTTATAAATTTAATACAAGGATAACTTTTCAGTTGCAGTATTTCACAAAAAGTTTTAAGCTATAGTATATAATTAATATCAATAAAAAAATTTTGATATTTGTTACTTCTAAATTCAATTTAATTGCTAATAGTTTGTTTTGTTCTTATTCTATTATTATTTTATTATTCACATTAATGGCAAAAAATGCTCAGATTCTTAAAAAAGATAACTTGTAAGTATAAATCTGATAGCACGATGGCACATTAGATGAATGCTTAGCTCTAATTATTTACACGGCTTAACTTTTACAGGATTAGAAACAAGTATCATTTAATTAAATTGAATAAATGTTCTAGTTTCAAGCATTCTAAGTAATGTTGAGATGGGATCAAATATTGAAAATGATGTATAAATAAGCATCTTTCTTTTAAAACTTATTTGCAGCGCTTACATGAGAATAACTTATCTTTAAAGTCAAATTTAATGTGACATTGATTTTGAATTGCAAAATATTCAATAAATTTGAACATACATATTTATAACAATTTTTTTGTTTAATTAGTCCACATTAACACGTTTTAAAAATATAGATATCAATATGTGGCGTCTTTATTTGAATTGAAAAACAAATACATACTTCGTTGAATGAATGTATTGAGTGAAAAAAAAATATATAACTCTCATTTTTTTCCAATATAAAAGAAAGCATTTTCATAAAAAAAGAAACAAAGATTAATTTATTCAAAATATCTCCTTTCAGAAACTGAAATATTTTTCTACCATTAGAAAAAAAAAAAAAAAGAATTCGTTTTTTTTTTTTTTTTTTTTTTTTTTTTTTGTAATAATCAAGCCAATTTTCGATATAAGCATGGGAATTTAATCTTTCACCAGAATGACAGGTTGCATGGCGAGAAACACATAGTAGTCTAAAGGAACAACCACTGGGGAAGGCGGCATTTTGTCCAAGACATCCAAATTTAGGGATTCATCAGTTTCTTTCACTGGCCTAATAACATGTAGGTTTGCATTATATATTTGAAAACATTTTGGACACTTATCCATGAATATTTTGTTCAAATTGATCAACTTCTGTTTGATACGATCGTTATATTCCCAGAAATGTTTATTATCCATCTATCTATATAAGCAAGGGAATATAGGGAATATATATATATATATATATATATATATATATATATATATATATGATGGTACTGCCTGACTTAAATAGTACTATATTTATCCTTAGACTCGAAATGTTTTTTCTTTCTCCTGGTTAGTTAAAATAAATTTCCTATCTCTTTATGCAAGCAATAATTTGGTTTGTTATATTTCACATTAATCGCATACAGGGTAAGTTCTGAATTAATTATAAATTTTGAAAGGAAGCATCCTTTTCATTTTATTAAGTTTCAAATAAAAGTGTGAATAATGGGTTTAAAAATAACAGAAAATATACCAAAGTCTACGATATAATAAAAATCTGAAAGAATGTAATTTGTTTATTTATCAGATAATTTATTTTGGTAAACAAATATCATCTAAATCTAAAATGTCAGAAATATTATTTCTTGGATCTGTTTAAATGACATGTTCTATACAGTTTAAAATAAATTTCTAGTTTTCATTAATAATATTTTTTTTTAAAAAAATTACACATTTTTTTTTTCAAATTCTGTTTAAGTTTAGGCTTTTTTTTCAAAATAGTTTCTTTTTCAACTTTAATCTGAAAATAAGAAAGTTCTAACACCTACAATTCATTCTTAAATTTCAAAAATCACAGCCATCTTCCTGTCATTTTTAAGCCACATTTTACCCATTCCCCCCTCCAAGATTCCTCGATTTCGGAAAAATCGAGGAATATTTAAAAAATCTAGATATTGAAATTATACATAGTGATATCTATATAATTACTCATAGAAACCATATAATCCTGTAAGCATTCATGGTCCTTTTCTTTCTCAATAATTCTCTTAAAAACCCGAGTGTATTTATATGATTATAGTTATATAAATGTGAAAAATAAATTCTTTAACATTCAATAAGAAAGTGAAATGCGAAACGAGGGG